>NW_027184633.1:600000-884052 GCF_032405125.1 Capricornis sumatraensis
CAGACAGGCAGATGACACCACCCTTATGGCAGAAAGCGAAGAGGAACTAAGGAGCCTCTTGATAACGGTGAAACGGGGGAGTAAAAAAGCTGGCTTAAAACTCAACATTCAAAAAACCAAGATTATGACATCTGGTCCCATCACTTCTTGCCTGGAAAATCCCATGGACGGAGGGGCCTGATGGGCTGCAGTCCATGGGGTCTCTAAGAGTCTGACACGACTGAGCGACTTCACTTTCACTTTTCACTTTCATGCATTGGAAAAGGAAATGACAACCCATTCCAAGAACCCTCCAGTGTTCTAGCCTGGAGAATCCCAGGGACGGGGGAACCTGCTGGGCTGCCGTCTATGGGGTTGCACAGAGTGGGACACGACTGAAACAGCTTAGCAGCAGCCCATCACTTCATGGCAAATAGATGGGGAAATAATGGAAACAGTGAGAGACTTTATTTTCTTGGGCCCCAAAATCACTGCAGATGGTGATGACTGCAGCCATGAAATTAAAAGACGCTCCTTGGAAGAAAAGCTATGACTACCTAGACAACATATTCAAAAGCAGAGACATTACTTTGCTGACAAAGGTCTGTCTAGTCAAAGCTATGGTTTTCCCAGTAGTCATATATGGATGTGAGAGTTGGACCATAAAGAAGGCTGAGCACCAAAGAACTGATGCTTTTGAACTGTGGTTTTGGAGAAGGCTCTTGAGGGTCCCTTGGACTGCAACAGTCAATCCTAAAGGAAATTAGGCCTGAATATTCATTGGAAGGACTGATGCTGGAAGCTGAAGCTCTAATCCTTTGGCCACCTGATGCGAAGAGCAGACTCATTTGCAAAGACCCTGATGCTGGAAAAGACTGAGGGCAGGAGGCGAAGAGGGTGGCAGAGGATGAGATTGTTGGATTGCATCACTGACTCAATGGACATGAACTTCAGCAAACTCTGGGAGATGATGAAGGACAGGGAAGCATGGTGTGCTGCAGTCCATGGGGTGGCAAAGAGTCAGACACAACCGAGCGACTGAACAACAACAAATCTACAGAAAATTGTACACGTTATATTCATTGTGAGCTGCTCTTATGTCTAAATTAAAATGTTCCTACTGGGATAGCAATGCATTTTCACTTGTTCTTTTTTGGATGAAGAATGATGCCTGTCCACTGCCTCCCAATGATTTTGGCAAAGGTGAGCAATGAGCAGAGAAAAGAGAAAGAGGTGAAAAGGCAGGACTGGAAAGGGAAGAGAAGAGCCCGTAGTCAGTTATTGGACCAGACCTTCTGCTCTGTGGGCTATCGTCACCATCAGTGAACAGAGAGGAAGTGCAAGGGGACAGAATTCATTAAAGTAAGGAGCTCAGAATCTGCCTGCAATGCAGGAGACCCCGGTTCAATTCCTGGGTCAGGAAGATTCCCTGGAGAAGGGATAGGCTACCCACACCATTATTCCTCAGCTTCCCTGGTGGCTCACCTGGTAAAGAATCCGCCCGGAATGCGGGAGACTTGGGTTCCATCCCTGGTTTGGGAAGATCCCCTGCAGAAGGGAACAGCTACCCATTCCAGTATTCTGCTCTGGAGAATTCCATGGACTGTATAGTCCGTGGGGTCGCAAAGAGTCGAACAAGACTGAATGACTTTCACTTTCAAGGAGCTCAGGAAGTCACAGAGATTCAGAGTCAGTGGGAGGTGAGAGGTTCCTGTCACAGCTCCTGAAACCCTTGGTTTCTGGTTGATAGAAGATTATGCTCAGTGACATGTATGTATATCAGTGATCCTTCCATGCTTATGAGGTGTATTATGTGTCAGCAGCAGTGAGCTCAAGCCTCGTAGTTTCTTGTGAGACAAATCACTTACCAGACTTTCTTAAGACATCTGAGGTGTCTTGTTTTTTTCTTCATTCTCTTTTATCAAACTGCTTGAACCTAATGGGCAAAAGGGCTGTGTGGTTTAGTTTCTCAGAGAAGAGTTCAAAATAAATGGAAAGAATGTTTCAAATACCTCTGCTATTTTAACACAAAAATGCAAGATGGGCCAAAGTTTGGTTTATTTCAAAATCGTTCTTCAAAAAGAAAGACCTAACTACTTCCAAATAATTTGGACATGTTATTTCATAATCAGATTTCTAACTTTGGTGGTATTACTTTTGTTCTGCTAATGCAGATGAGGGGTTTCCCCAGTGGCTTATATGGTAAATTAAAAAGAAATAGATGTTATGTCTCTAGAATTTAATCAGGGTACAATGGTGAGAAAGCAGAAATAACATAACAGCAAAATTGAAAATATATTCAGTTCACCTGCCACAAACATCACTTTGTGTATCAATATTACTATAATATGGAATAAAGGTTAATTTGAAAAAGAATACTCAGGAAAAGCACAAAAACTTTTGGGTGTTTGTTCAGGTACATTCAACATTAAATTACAGCCCTGAATTAAAACTCAAAAGCTTTCATTTCCCAGGTAATCACAATTGTGCTTGAGAAAAGTCTGCCACCGTGTGGCCATTCCCTGCAATAGCAACCGTAAAAGTTTTCCTTGTGAGTCCTTGTTCAGTTGCTCAGTGGTGTCCGCCGTTATGACACAAACTATTTAAGGCACATATAGCTCACTGTGGGGCTTCGGCGTAGTGGGTCGCCAGGCTGGGCCAGGCTCCAGGGCAGGGAAAGCAGGTCCAGGGTCCAGAAGAAGAAAGTCTTTCAGGGGAGGTGCTCAAGTGCACTCCCTGATTAGGATTCAATCTAGAGAAGTTAACACTCCTGTCACCTCTCAGAGGATTTGGGGAGTTTTCCAGGCAGTCAGAAAAGAACAACGTGTGCAGAGGTGATGAACAGAAATAATCACAAATGACTCTGCATACCTAAGATGGGGAAGTGTTTGGGTATAAGAGAAGGAGAGGGCAATTTACAGGGTTCAGATTAGGAGCACCTCTGTGTACCATTTCAGAGACTTTGAACTTTGCACATAGGAACTGAGGGAACACTGAAACTTCAGAAGGGAGATTGGAGTTTGAGATTGGTGTTAGAAGCCCCCTGAAGGCAGAAGGCTTCTCACAGGGATGATCTAAATGACTCCAAAAAACCTATTATTTTTTTGTTTCTTAATTTTGAAATTTATTTCCTCACTTTTCAGCTTTATTAAGAAATAATTGACATACATTACTGTGTAAGTTTAAGGAATACAACATGACAGTTTTGATTGATATATGTTGTGAAATGATGGCCACAGTAGGCTCAGCTAATATCCATCTTCTCGTTCATCATTTTCTTATCTCATGAATTATGCTTTGAGTACTTCATAAGGCTTTAGAAGATTCATGTATCTCTAGCTGAGCTGTGCTCATTCTAATGCCTTAAACAGAAATGCAACAGTCTCATTAATTTTGTTTACATTTTGTAATTGCAGTATAGTTGGTTACTTTACACTGTTGTGTTAATTTCTGCTGTACAGTGAAAAGAATCAGCCACATGTATATATATATATATATATATATATATATATATATATATACCCTCTTTCTTGGGTTTCCTTCCCATGTAAGTCACCACAGAGTACTGAGTAGAGTTTTCTGTGCTGTATAGTAGATTCTCATTAGTTGTCTATTTTATACTTCACAGCCTTGCCCTGGCGAAGGGTCTTGCATGGCTCAATGAAGATATGAGCCACGCCCTGCAGGGTCACCTATGACAGACAGGGCAATAGTGAAGAGTTCTGACAAAATGTGGTCCACTGGAAAAGAAAATGGCAACCCACTCCAATATTCTCACCTGGAAAACCCCACGAACAGTATGAAAAGGCAGCGGTCCATGGGACCGCAAAGATTTGGACACAACTTAGCAACTGAACAACAGCAAAGTGAATATAAGGCCCAATTTTTAAAAAAAGTATTTCCTGTTCTTTTTATAGAAGTACAATGAAATATCTAGATTACTCAGAGTTACTGTTTCTTAAACTGTTTTATTGAAGTACTTCTTTATGGTGCAACTCTCACGTTCATACATGGCTACTGGAAAAACCATAGCTTTGACTAGATGGACCTTTGTCCCCAAAGTGATGTCTCTTCTTCTCATCATAGCTTCCCTTCCAAGAAGCAAGTGGCTTTTAATTTCATGGAATATTTCAATAGAATATTACTCAACACTGAATAGAAATGAGCCATCAATCCATGAAAATACGTGGAGGAAACGTAAATGCATATTACAAAGTGAAAGAAACCAATCTGAAAACAGCCACGTGCTATATGATTCCAGCTATACGGCATTCTGGAAAAGGCAAAACTACGGAGACAATGAAACGATCCGTGGTTCCCAGGGATGAGTGAAGAGGGAAGGATGAATAGGTGGAGTACAGAGGATATTTAGGGAGTGAAACTACTTTGTGCGATACTATAACAGGGAATACATGGTGTTATAAATCTGTACAAACTGATAAAATGTAAAGCACCAAGAGTGAACCCTAATATCCACTATGATTTTTAGGTGGTCATGATATGCCAGTGTAAGAGCATCAGTAGTAACAAATGCACTACTCTGGAGAGAGTTGTTAATAAGGGGGAATCATCTATGGCTGTATGAGGGGAGGGAATGTATGGAAATCTCTGTATTTGCCACTAACCTTTGGTGTGAGTTTAAAACTGCTCTTAAAAAAAAAGTCTATTAAAAAAAAGTTGATAACCTGGCCAACTTTCATTTTTCCCATCTGCTTTTACAATATCTTCTACATAGAAAACTCTATATACACCAATCACATTTAAAATCATGGGATTAAAAAATGTCTGTTACAGTTATTTGAGTGTACCTTTGCTTGAAGGACAGTTATTCAGATGGTGGTCAAAAAGTAAAGCGAAGTAGAGATTAACAGTCAAAGCTCTAAAGATTCCATTTTAATCAAATGATCTGGAAAATTTATTGGGCAAGTAAGCAGTGACACTGAAATTTTAGATAAAGTAGATCTTAAATTTGAGGGTCCCATTCCCCTAGTTATAGCAACAATTAGACTTGTTTTCCCTAAAAAAAAACTTGCTAAGGTAATCTGAACTTTGCAAGACCATCTGGGCATTAGTTGAAAGGATCTTGTTACATACCTGTGATCTATTTTGGCAAAGATAAACATGAAAGTTTTCATATTTGCTAAGATTCTTAAATTCTTTGGGGAATTCCAAGTCATATAGCATTTAATGTCAAGTATTGTTCAATGAAAAATGATCTAATGCTAAGGATACTTAGAAAGGCTTTCCTAAACACATTGAAGTAGACTTGAGCTGTAAAACAGAGGTAAATGTATTATCAATAGAATAGAAAAAATAAACCACGAGAATTTTGGAAGGGAGCTACACAGGTAGCTTCTAAGTTGGTCTTCAAAAAAGAACCTGGATAACCAACAAGGACATACTGTATAGCCCACAGAATTCTGCTCAGTATCATGTAGCCTTGGGAAAAAGAATAGATACAACTGAAACTCACACAGTGTTGTTAATCAACTATGCCAATATAAGATAAAAATGTTTTTTGAAAAGGAACGTGATAGATCAGTTTGCAACACAGCTGCTAAGGGAATACTTGGATAAAAATGGGAAATATATGTATCAGCAACTCCAGATGGCATGGTTTTGAAGGTTAACTGATAGCCAAGGGAATAAAAACAATGGGTCAAATGACAAGCTAAGTGGATGTCTAATAATTGCTAATGCTTTAGAAGTCAAACAAAAACAAGGGGAAGTGGAAAACACAGGTTCAAAAAAAGAATCAATGTGGCGAAATAGAAAACAAGTTTATGGTTACCAGAGAATGGGGTGGGGCAGAGAGCGATAAATTGGGAGATTGGGATGGCATATACACACTACTGTATATAAAACAGATAACTAATAAGAGCTTGTTGTATGACCCAGGGAACTCTACTCAATACTCTGTAATGACCTATACGGGAAAAAAATATTTTTTTTAAAGTGGGTATATGTATACATACAACTGATTCCATTTGCTATATACGCAAAACTAATACAACATTATAAATCAACTGTACTCTGTTAAATTTTTTTTTAAAAAAGGAAACGTGTACTTCTGGAATGACTATTAAATGCCCCTCCGCCAAAAAAAAAAAAAGAAATCCTGCTATACCTCTTTGAATAACTTGGAAAAGAAGCAAATAAGCAATAAAGAGATGAGAACACCAGACCACCTGACCTGCCTCTTGAGAAACCTACATGCAGGTCAGGAAGCAACAGTTAGAACTGAACATGGAACAGACTGGTTCCAAATAGGAAACGGAGTACGTCAAGGCTGTATATTATCACCCTGCTTATTTAACTTCTATACAGAGTACATCATGAGAAACACTGGACTGGAAGAAACATAAGCTGGCATCAAAATTGCCGGGAGAAATATCAATAACTTCAGATATGCAGATGACACCACCCTTATGGCAGAAAGTGAAGAGGAACTAAAAAGCCTCTTGATGAAAGTGAAAGAGGAGAGTGAAAAAGTTGGCTTAAAGCTCAACATTCAGAAAATGAAGATCATGGCATCCCGTTCCATCACTTCATGGGAAATAGATGGGAAAACTGTGGAACCAGTGTCAGACTTTATTTTGGGGGGGCTCCAAAATCAGTGCAGATGGTGATTGCAGCCATGAAATTAAAAGACGCTTACTCCTTGGAAGAAAAGTTATGACCAACCTACATAGCATATTCAAAAGCAGAGACATTACTTTGCCAACAAAGGTCCGTGTAGTCAAGGCTATAGTTTTTCCAGTGGTCATGTATGGATGTGAAAGTTGGACTGTGAAGAAAGCTGAGCGCTGAAGAATTGATGCTTTTGAACTGTGGTGTTGGAGAAGACTCTTGAGAGTCCCTTGTACCTGAAGGAGATCCAACCAGACCATTCTAAAGGAGATCAGTCCTGGGTGTTCTTTGGAAGGACTGATGCTCAAGCTGAAACTCTGAAACTCTGGCCACCTCATGCGAAGAGTTGACTCATTGGAAAAGACTCTGATGCTGGGAGGGATTGGGGGCAGGAGAAGGGGAAGACAGAGGATGAGATGGCTGGATGGCATCATCGAATCAATGAATAAGAGCTGGGTGAACTCTGGGAGTTGGTGATAGACAGGGAGGCCTGGCATGCTGCAGTTCATGGGGTCGCAAAGAGTCAGACTCGACTGAGTGACTGAACTGAACTGAAGCAATAAAGGCCCAAGGGCCTTTAGTATGTTCAGCTATGCAATTTATAAATAAGGAATCTTACAGTTAATACTGTTCACATATTAAATCACTTAATATAATGGACAACATTGCTGATCTATCGATGTATATAATTATTGGATGTTAGAAATTGGTCATATCAAAGTTTTTTGAAAAAATTGAGAAATGACCTTTTTTCTTGAAGGAGAAAATAAATTTATAGATTTTTAATGTATGGAACCTCATGGGAAATATAAATTATATGATGCATGTTTAAAGAATGTTACTCCAGATAATTACCAGTGCCTTTCTTTTAAAAAAGTGATCTGTCATAAAATGATGATATGAAACCTTTACTAATTGAGTATTGTATTCTACTGGAAATTCGGCAGCTCAGGTCACTTGCTGCTCATTATTATGCAAATTGTGCAAGTAACTTAACCTCAGTTCAGTTCAGTTCAGTCGCTCAGTCGTGTCCGACTCTTTGCGACGCCATGAATCACAGCACGCCAGGCCTCCCTGTCCATCACCAGCTCCCGGAGTTCACTCAGACTCACGTCCACCGAATCAGTGATGCCATCCAGCCATCTCATCCTCTGTCGTCCCCTTCTCCTCCTGCCCCCAATCCCTCCCAGCATCAAAGTCTTTTCCAATGAGTCAACTCTTCACATGAGGTGGCCAAAGTACTGGAGTTTCAGCTTTAGCATCATTCCTTCCAAAGAAATCCCAGGGCTGATCTCCTTCAGAATGGACTGGTTGAATCTCCTTGCAGCCCAAGGGACTCTCAAGAGTCTTCTCCAACACCGCAGTTCAAAAGCATCAATTCTTCGGCGCTCAGCCTTCTTCACAGTCCAACTCTCACATCCGTACATGACTACTGGAAAAACCATAGCCTTGACTAGATGGACCTTAGTGGGGAAAGTAATGTCTCTGCTTTTGAATATGCTATCTAGGTTGGTCATAACTTTCCTTCCAAGGAGTAAGTGTCTTTTAATTTCATGGCTGCAGTCACCATCTGCAGTGATTTTGGAGCCCAAAAAAATAAATTCTGACACTAATTCCACTGTTTCCCCATCTATTTCCCATGACAGTGAACCTCAATTTCCTCATCTATAAGTGCGGATGATAAAAGTATTTACTCCACAGTGTTATGTCAGGGAATAGCATTGGCAGAGTGCCTAGATCATGTCTTGTTGGCATGAAACACTGGGTAAAGACAAACTTTATACAGTTTGGTGTTGTGGTTTTAAATATTGGCTTAAATATTAAAATGAGACTATTATAACATCAATACTTATCAGGAAAGTTATAGAATCTGACCCAAGATACTATGAAGAGTTCTTTTACCTAGTGGGAAGGTTAGGTTCAGCATAGGCTAGTGGAGGGCAGCTACTAGAACTAAGAAATCTATTTCATCATAATACTTCAATGGACTTAAGTTCTTCAGTCAACTTATTACAAATCTGTTAAATTAATAAATGTTTTAAATAATAGCAACTTATCAAGTTATCAATACTCCAAAGAATAAGACTTTTGAAACATGAATACAATCTCATAGGAGAATAAAACAGGTGCCTTAGAGAAAACTTAAGCTTTTCTTTAAAGAATATGTTCCAATTATACTTTATATGTTTACGTTCTTTAAAAAGAGATGCTTAATTTTTTCATCTAGAGCATTGCATAATGACAGATGGGCATTTTTTCCTGTAATTATTCTGATACAGTATGAATAAACAACAGGTACAGAGGTTAGTTTCACTCAAAGGGAAGAAATTTAAATTCTGGTAAAAAGAATGAAAATTTTGTTAATTTCCATTTTCTATTGAAAATAAGAAAAAAAAATGAAAGCATCAAAAAAATTGCCATTGTGTCTTCTGCCACAGAGATAATTCTTTGAAAATTCTGTCTTGATAGCATTTATTCAACAGCATTCTCAGAGCTTTGCATAGTGAATTCTCTGGAATATGGAAGCAAGGGAATGACAGTGATTTGCTGTACCGTTATGTATGACTCCCACTGTTAACAACTGCTTTTCTCCCCTTTCTTACTGGCAGAGAGTATATTGTGAGTTTTACTCACGATCCCAGTAATGCTTAGCCCACACAACCCTATTTCTTTGTAAACTCTGAGGAATAAACACCCTACTGACCCCCTCACATCAAGACTTCTTGCAAAAAAATCTAATGAAAAATAAACCGTCGATTATTCTTTTAGTGTTATGCCAATATCTCTGGTTATCTGTTTACAAAGTACATTGGCTAGTGGATTATGTCTTTTAGACTGTTTTTCTGAATGGCTTAATGGTTCAATCTGGCCTCTTTGAGGTGGATTCAAACCAAAGAAAATGTGAATTCAGATTACCACCTTCATCAGTTTTCGCATTTGCCGGAAACCGACTTAAGTTAGTGCTGATGGCATGTCTCATCATAGGGCGATTTCATGCATTCAAAACAAATTCTTAACCTTTGTCATAAAAATATGAAGGGCTATGTATAAAACAGTTTAGCTTTGCTTAAGATCCTAAAGCTGGGATGAAACCATAATCAACCAGTCCTCAGAACTGATCTGAAAAAGGTAAGATCCTGATGGATAAATAACTTTGTTAAGCTTCTAGGAATAAGAGGTGGGGAAACCTCTGACACCACAGGAGCTTCTCAATCTTAAGAAATCTAGATTTAGAAACATGGAACAAAATCTGGTACCTGGTATCCATCAGTAAGCAAAGCATTCTAGGATGAAGTCTAGCCTAGATTAGGAACAGAATAGATACACATTAGTGATCCATGAATGAATGCTAAGTTGCTTCAGTTGTGTCCAGCTCTGTACGACCCTATGGACTGCAGCTTGCCAGGCTCCTCTGTCCCTGGAATTCTCCAGACAAGAATACTGGAGTGGGTTGCCATGCCCTCCTCCAGGGGATCTTCCTGACCCAGAGGGCAAACCTGCATCCCTTACATCTAACCTGCATTGTCAGGCAAATTCTTTACCACTAGCACCACCTGGGAAACCCATGCGTTTAGTGAATGAGATAGCAATTCTACGTGTTATACGTAGATTACATAAACAGAGCAGCATGCGTTCAGTTACTCATTCATTCAACAAATATTCATTGACTTTATATCAAATGCCTTTCTCTCTATGCTGCATTAGGGCAATGCCAAGATATTCACCTTTGCACAATGCCTATGCTTAAGAACTTAATAGTTGAGGAAAATAAAGACTCTGATATACCTGATTTTAGTGTATCATTAAGTGCTGAAAAAAGAGTTACACAAAAAGAACTCTAGGGTAAACCATCTTGTGGGTCTCCATTCATAATAGCAAGGGATTGAGTCAGATAATCTCTTTTCTTTCAGCTCTCAAAATTCCATGGTTTTGTTTTACATATACAAATAATCTGTAAGGCTGCAAACCCATTTTATATCATAAAAATTCTTTGTTCCAATTTGTTAATCATAGAATATACCTTGTTTTTTTGTTTTCAATGTCATAAAGATAATGCTTTGTAAAGCATTCCTCAGTATCTTGTTATAAGTTCAGTTCAGTTGCTCAGTCGTGTCCGACTCTTTGTGACCCCATGAATCGCAGCATGCCAGGCCTCCCTGTCCATCACCATCTCCCGGAGTTCACTCAGACTCACATCCATCGAGTCCGTGATGCCATCCAGCCATCTCATCCTCGATCATCCCCTTCTCCTCCTGCCCCCAATCCCTCCCAGCATCAGAGTCTTTTCCAGTGAGTCAACTCTTTGCATGAGGTGGACAAAGTACTGGAGTTTCAGCTTTAGCATCATTCCTTCCAAAGAAATCCCAGGGTCGATCTCCTTCAGAATGGACTGGTTGGATCTCCTTGCAGTCCAAGGGACTCTCAAGAGTCTTCTCCAACACCACAGTTCAAAGGCATCAATTCTTCGGTGCTTAGCCTTCTTCACAGTCCAACTCTCCCATCCATACATGACCACAGGAAAAACCATAGCCTTGACTAGACGGACCTTAGTCAGGAAAGTAATGTCTCTGCTTTTGAATATGCTATCTAGGTTGGTCATGACTTTCCTTCCAAGAGGTAAGTGTCTTTTAATTTCGTGGCTGCAGTCACCATCTGCAGTGATTCTGGAGCCCCAAAAAATAAATTCTGACACTGTTTCCACTGTTTCCCCTTCTATTTCCCATGAAGTGATGGGACCAGATGCCATGATCTTCGTTTTCTGAATGTTGAGCTTTAGGCCAACTTTTTCGCTCTCCTCTTTCACGTTCATCAAGAGGCTTTTTAGCTCCTCTTCACTTTCTGCGCTAAGGGTGGTATCAGAATCTTGTTATAAAGTCTGTTTGTATTCTTAATTTTAGTTTAGTGTTTTACATAAGACTGTTTACTTTAATTTTGATATATGGCTGATATGACTTCCCTCATAACTCAGTTGGTAAAGAATCTGACTGCAATGCTGGAGACCCAGGTTCTATTCCTGGGTTGGGAAGATCCCCGGAGGAGGAAACAGCAACCCACTCCAGTATTCTTATCTGGAGAATTCCATGGACAGAGGAGCCTGGTGCTTATATTGTTATCACTTTTTAAACCGATTGGTCCATTTAAAAATCGAAACTGAGAAATGTATAGATATCACTGATCTTCCACAGTTTTGCTTGAGCTTCCAGAGGGTGGGGTGGGGTGGGCAGGGTGGTGAGGCAGCATTGGAGGGCTCTTTCATTTCAGTTCAGTTCAGAGCATATCTAGTCTGGGTATTATAATAGGACTTGATATACAGTGACAACCTGAAAGATAATTATTTCGAAGGGATAAGATACCTGTATGGCTAGTTCAGTTCAGTTCAGTTCAGTCGCTCAGTCATGTCTGACTCTCTGCAACCCCATGTACCACAGCACGCCAGGCCTCCCTGTCCATCACCAAGTGCCGGAGTCTACCTAAACCCATGTCCATTGAGTTGGTGATGCCATCCAGCCATCTCGTCCTCTTCTCCTCCTGCCCTCAATCTTTCCCAGCATCAGGGTCCTTTCCAGTGAATCAGCTGTTCGCATGAGGTGGCCAAAGTATTGGAGCTTCAGCTTTAACATCAGTCCTTCCAATAAACACCCAGGACTGATCTCCTTTAGGATGGACTGGTTGGTATGGCTAGTAAGTTATTCTAAAAAACCACCTGTCCTTAGAGATTCTTGGTTCTAAGTTGAACCCCTGCCTATGGGCACGTAGGTAAACAGACAAGAATCTGCCTGCCAATGCAGGACATGCTGCATTGTGTGGGTTCAATCTCTGGGTTGGGAAGATCCCCTGGAGTACGAAATGGCAACTCACTCCAGTATTCTTTCCTGGAAAATTCTATGGACAGAGGAGCCTGGTGGGCTGCAGCCCTTGGCATCGTAAAGAGTCAGGCAGAACTGAGCATACACATAGATAACAATCACACACTGTATTGAGACCCTTCTGTGTGCCAGACAATTTGTCTACTGTGGACCATCAGGCTAACTATGCGTAAACAAACTGCCAAGAGTGCTGAAGCATCCCACCATGGATTTTTCAGCTTCCTCCAGAATTGATCCTGATTGATACCAGTTTGCCTGTTCTACCCTCCTGCTATTTGCACTCATCTGTGTAGTTCTGATTCCCGTTTGGCTTTAGATCTTGGCTTCTCATGATTGGCTCAAGATCTCTTGCTGCTTTTAGACAAATTTCTGGCTCAAAATTTGCTGGTCATTTCCTCTCAAAGATGATTCTGGCATTTATTCTTGTGACCTAAGTATTGCAAGCCACGGATAAAAGACACTATTGACATCTGCTGCTGTGCCAGGAAACAGAGAACCCTGGAGAAAGCCCTCCAGAAGGAGTTAGACTCCAGACATATTTGAATCACTTTTTTATACAAAGTGGGTCCCTGTTATCTTCCTACAGACATTCTCCTACTCAACGCAGCATGTTCTGCAGTGGAACACTGATTGTTATCCTCCTCATCTCCTATCTACTCTTATACTTCTGAGTCTTTGTGTATTAAAATGTTTTCAATACTGTCTTCTCAGTCTAGGGGTTTGTACATGTCTTTCAAAGTCAGCTCAAGTGTCGTTTCCTCTTGGCAACATTCTGACTTCGCCACACCAAGAGTGAGGTGATCCTCGGTGACCCCGCATCAGTTAAGTCCCTGTTCAGTAACTGACTTCCCTGTCTGTTTTCCAAATATGCTAAGAGTGCTGTCACCTTATGCAACATCACGTTCACCTCTGCATCCTCGGTGCCCAGGACAGGGACTGGAGCAAAACACATGCTTCATTAAGTGTGGGTTGCGAGTTGCATGTGTGAATGCATTCTTAACAATGGCTCCTTGATTGCTAAAGGTCACCTTCTTCGGATAGTGTCACCTTAAATGTTTCATCTTTCCCATTTAAAATTATTTTGACAATACCTTCTTTCTACCAACTAACTTTATCATATCTTCCACTGGAGTCCTTCAAACTCAATGTACTCCATTATTGCTGGAGATTTATAGTTTGCTCTTAAAATCAGCCATCCTCATACATTAGCTTGGGGTTTCTCAATTTTGTTCAGGTGGCAAAACGCCTGGAAAAATGATGCATGTTGATGTAATGAGCTCTCCCTTAAAGGAGAAGCACTTTAATTTACAGAAAATGTGGCTATATTCTATGTACATGACGGAAAAGCCACAACACTGAACACACATGTCCTTGGAAAAGAATGAGGTTGGCAAACTATAATAATAAATAATTATTGCAGTAATTTATTTTTTCTTTCTTTCTTGTGGAAAAAAATAAATGCAAATATTCTACATTTTTCTATGTGAAGACTTAATACTTATGGCAGAAGAATTTCTCTCTGGATGGAAGCTAGTTTGTATTTTTCAGGGTGTGTTAATTACTCTATATCTTATGAAGTGCCTTTTAATACTATGTTTCTATAAAACACATATTTCTCCACTAAATTGATTTCTCCACTATCTAGTCTCCACAATATAGACTAGATGTATAAATATGCAGATATAAAATATATTTTTTTCTAATATTTTTCTAATTTAAAATAAAGTTAATGAATATTATTTAGTCCATTTTTGGTTTTTCCCTCATTACTATTCTTTACTTTAAAAAAATTTTTTTATTGGAGTAGAGTTGCATTACAATGTATTAGTTTTTTCTCTACAGCAAAGTGAATCAGCTATATGTAGACAAATATCCCCTCTTTTGTGGATGTCCTTCTCATTTAGGCCATCACAGAGCTTTGAGTTCCCTATGCTACACAGTAGGTTTTCATTAGTTATCTATTTTATACATAGTATCAATAACGTATATATGTCAACCCCAACCTCCCAATTCATCCCACCTCTCATCCTTCCTTGGTGCCATATGCTTGTTCTCTGTATTTGTGTATACATTTCTGCTTTGTAAATAAAATCATCTGTTCCAGTTTTTTCAGATTGCACATAGCCATTAATATAATTATTTGTTTTTTTCTTTCTGACTTATTTCACTCTGTATGGCAGTTTCTAAGTCCATCTACATCTTTATAAATAACCCAATTTTGTTCCTTTTCATGGCTGAGTAATATTCCATTGTGTGTATAAATATATACATCTCGATTATTCATTCCCTTGTTGGACCTCTAGGTTGTCTCCATGTCCTTCACTTTTTGATTCTTTGCATGTCATCTGCTAGTAAATGACAAAATGAATTTACAAGTAGTGAATCAGTGTAAATTCAAACTCCATAATAATAATAACAATAATAATAATCCTGTAACCATTCTTAATCATCTGTTCTATATAAATTAAGCTGCATATTGAATTTTATTTATATTCATTATATAATGCAGTTCTCCTACTAGTAACAGAGAATTCCACTTTGCAGATGAGAAAATTGAGATTATAGAGAATAAATAACTCATTCAATGCCTCTTAAAGTTTCTGCTTCTTCCTTATCATTCTCTTGCCCTGAATTTCACATTTTCTTTGGGAATTATATTGAATTTAACAGAGGAGAATATATTAATCAAATATTTTTATGATATTAGTGTGATGGAAAAAATTAACCCAGAATTTTAGGCAGTGTTTCATAAAGCTTTTATTTTGTTTCTACTTTGATGGGAAGGGCCTCATTCTTACTTTTATAAGGTAGCAAGATATAAATTGAATACCTTTAACAATAGTCGGTTGCAACCAGGATTCTGTAGCATTAGAAGGTTTTCTCTGTGAATTTTCATTTGACCTGCCTTTTCTCAAACTCTGAATCCATCACTGGTGTGGTGTTGACTTGAGTGGCTTTGTTCTAACATACAAAGCCTGAATAAAAAGCAAATACATTCAGAAATATATAAATTGGAACTCAGTTCATAGAATAATATATTTCCTCCTTTGAAAGAAAAATGCATCTTTCTGGATTTATAGCCCTCAAAGAGTTTTATTGACACGTTAATTTCTGAACGTCATTTAGATAAATCACTGAGTCTTGCCGGTCCCATCATACGATTTGTGATGCTTTCCAGTGTGTCTGCGCCCAGAAATCAATGACTGCCTTGTGCTTATCAACATATGCCATTCTTCATCTATGACAGACAGAGCATAGGAAATGGATTGTTGTTAATTTTTAATAAGATTTGCAAATAACATCCCTTTGGGGGTACAGAGAAGAGTATAGCTGTGCAGAGACTTTAAGATACATTAAAAATTCACATCAAATATACATCAAGACACAGTATTAAGGTCCTCACAGGTATAGTCAAAACAGCCATCTACAAGAGCATCAGTTTGCCCAAAATGTCTCAGGGAGAGTACGCCCGTCACGTACATCTCACCATCTGTGACTTTCCATTAGCTGCGATGGCATGACCTCTTTGGTAAGTGTACCTCCACAGGCCTGCTCTCTGCTTTCCCAGCATGACTGGAAGGTTGCAGTTGTGAACAAATGCTCCTACTTCTTCTTCATTCTGTGATGCCTTATGACTTAGTGCACCCTTAGTGACTTACAGACAGTCTCATTTTTGTAAAGCTATTTATGAGAAATAGAAACTGTGTGATGGCAAGGTGTAACAGGAAGTGAAAGTGAAAGTTGCTCAGTCCAGTCCGACTCTTTGTGACCCCATGGACCATATAGTCCATGGAATTCTCCAGGCCAGAATACTGGAGTGGGTAGCCTTTCCCTCCTCCAAGGGATCTTCCCAGCCCAGGGACTGAACCCAGGTCTCCCACCTTGCAGGTGGTTCTTTACCAGCTGAGCCACAAGGGAAACCCAAGAATCCTAGAGTGGGTAGCCTAGCCCTTATTCTGCAGATCTCCCTGACCCAGGAATCGAACCGGGGTCTCCTGCATTGCAGGAAGATTCTTTACCAACTGAGCTATGAGGGAATCCCAGGTATAACAGAGAAATGTCACAAATGCTCACATTGAGAAACAAAATCTGACTGCCTAGTGATGTTGTTGTCGTTGTTTAGCCTCTACATCATGTCCAACCCCATGGAATGCGACTGCCTGGTGATACTGGTTTTCGTTAATGATGCTGTCTAAGACTTGACATTCATCTTGCATTCATGCCAGGTAACGTTTCCCTCATCAACTCTCTTCTCCTTAATATTGATGTTACTCAGACTTCATTGTCTTATCCATTGCTTTTTGGTCTTCACATACTGCTCATCAGTTACCTGGTTCAGTATGATGTCTTTATCTTCTACCTGTATGCTCTTGCCTTCAGCTTTAGCCTCTTCCCTGTGATTCAGTCACAGAAGTCTAAATATAGGCTGTACACTTGCATTTGACAGGACCCATTATCTCTGCTCTCTCTACTCTTGTTTTCCTGGTGGGTGCTCTGATCCTCTCCAGGAGCACAGAAGTCATTTTTGACTCATTTCTCTCTTATATATCTGTCCTTCAATCCTTCATCAGGTGATACCAATTATATCTTCAGATGTTTCTAGAATGTGCACCCTTTCTGTTCCACTGTATACCTACTTCTACTAACCAAGTAGAGGCTTTTATCATCTCTTCCTATACAATTTCAGTGGCTTCCTGTTTTCTTTTACTCCAGTCATGCTCCAACTCCATAATCAATCCCTCTCACAACTGAAGTGATGTCCTTACAGTGTACACCTTAGCACATCACTCCAGCCCTCAAGACATTTACAAACTCTCCATTGACTGTGGGATGCAGTGTAAGTTCCTTAGTATGTACATGCTCAGTCGCTTAGTCATGTTCAACTCTTTGTGACCCCCATGGACTGTAACCTGCCAGGAAATTCCATGGACTGTAGCCCACCAGGCTCCTCTGTCCATGGAATTTTCCAGGCAAGAACAGTGGAGTGAGTTGCCATCTCCTCCTCCAGAGGATCTTCCTGACCCAGAGATTGAACCCAAGCCTTTTGTGTCTCCTGCATAGGCAGGCGGATTCTTTACCACTGCCCCATCTGGTTAGAGTGGCATGTAAATAACTATATGTCTTGATCCAATCTTGCTCTCCATGGAATTTCTTTTCACTTTTAAGCTCATATTTCATACTCTAATTAACAAGCTTTATACTCCTTTAACATTTTGTGTGTTCGTTTGCTCTGATCTATTTAAGAAGGATGTCCATCTTTCTTTTCTTGGCTACTATGTACTCATCTTTCAAGGTATTATTTTCTTCTTGGAGTCATACATTAACCCAAGGTTAGAATAAGTGGTCCTCCATGCTCACAAAATATCAAGTATACATCTGTATTATCCTTAGTGCTTATGACAATATCCTATGTGTCATCTTACCCTAATATAAGCTTCTTAGGAGCTACCTGCTTATTTTATTCTTTGACTCCATTCTTCTAGCCAAGTGACTAGCATAGCGCCTGACAACTGTTAAGACCTCAGTGTTTCCTGATGTGAACTGAGAGGTATTTTGAACATCATTATGGACGCATGAATCAAGACTTAAATTCTGAGGTTTTTCATAATTATATGTCATTATTCAATTTTCAAAGTGTTTAATGAATTTATTTCTGATACTTTTTAGGGTAAGGATACAGAAGAAAGGTAAAGTATGGTTCTTAATCTGAAGGAACGTAATAGTGCAACCAGTATACCAGGGGCATAAGATATTTCATAATCTTTATTTAATTGCATATATTGCATGTTTCACAAAATTCACATATATATTTTGTGAATTTGTATACATTAATATCATGTATAATGTATAAATTCAGAAGATAGGTATGATTATTAATCGTATACCAGGCATTAGGACAGGCACTGAGAATTTTACAGCTATAAGACATGAACCTTACCCTCGAAGAGTTTAGTCTAGTTTGGGATTAAACTGAGGAGCGATCACAGATTCATAAGGCAGTGTGATGAGGGTTTTATGTGCACCAGGAACATGCGTGAATCAGAGTGCACTTGCCCTTGATTTGAGGGGTTCACTCGAGAACTAGTATAGTGAATGCTGTATGCAGTTCAGGGGGGATCAAAAAGAACTAAGGAAGGAAGGGGTGACTATATGTTGAGAAGTGGGTAAAGATTTCATGCATGATATGGAAACTGAGTTGGACGTTAAGGGATTGGTTAGGTGGTGACTATGATCTGACTCATCAGACACCATTAAAATTACTCAGCATAGATAAGGTATAATTGTAATCAAATAGCAATATATATTTTTCTTTCCTCTCTTCTTTTGAGAAGGGAAAAACCCAAGTAATTTCTTGTTATGCTATGCCTATTATATGGTTATTTCCTTTCACTCACAGTCAAGTTTCATAAATGAAACTCATCTATAAAAATCATGCATGATATTTTAAGAATAGTTGAAACAATATTTCAAAGTTCATTATGGGGAAATACCGTAACCTGCCTCTGGCAAAGTTTGTGCAGCAATCCATCTTATATATGAGAATTTCAGGAAGAGGTTATCTTTATGATCCTTTAACAATAGCTGGGATAGGATGGGGAAATAAAGAAAATACCCAACACATCAGCGATGGAACCTCAGCACCTACTTATATTTCTACTTCTTGGTTAGACTTTTCCTGGGTTGTGGTTTTTTAGAACTTTGTAAAACATCACATCAGCAAATCTCAGAGAATTATAGGGCATGAGTTCATTTTCCATCTGATCAGTGAAAACAACATTTTAACCATGAAACTTACAAAGCATTGAGGATCTCGTTTCAAGAATTTCAAAATCAGTCCCTAAAGCGTTAATCCAAATATTAAAATGTTAAATGGTCCTTTTACTCATTTGACAAGATTTTAAACCAAAACTCAAGATAAAACTTTCCTCAGAAAACTTCTTCAAGTAATGTGTAGTGTAACACTCAACAAATGCCTACTTGTGAAGTGTTCCCAAATGACCAGTAGATTATTGCATTACACACTGAAGATCACAGTGGCTCATTAACCTCAAGGCAAGGCTCATGCTACTCTTTTTTTTTTCCAGCTTTATTGAGATATGATTGACCTACAGCACTGTGTAATTTTAAGATATATACAGCATAATTACTAGACTTACATACATCATGAAATTATTATCACAATAAGTTGCTAAATATCCAACATTTCATATAGATTCAAAAACTAATGTTTGGGAACACATGTACACCCATGGTGGATTCATGTCAATGTATGGCAAAACCAATACAGTATTGTAAAGTAAAATAAAGTAAAAATAAAAATTAAAAAATAAAAAATAAAGGAATAGAAAAAAATTTCCTTATGATTAAAAACTCTTAGGATTTACTCTCTTAACCACTTTCCTATATTAACAGACAGCAGTATGAATCGTATTGTACACTACATCACTAGTACTTATTTATTTTATAACTGGAGGTTTGTACCATTTACCTGCTTTCATTCAATTCCCCCTCCTCCCTACTTCCCACAGGTGGAAACCACAAATCAGATCTCATTTTTTGTCAGTTTGTTTATTTGCTTATGAAGTCCACTTGAACTGCATCCCTATGTTAGCTTATGTTACACGACATAGTGGTTCAATATTTCTATGCATTTTAAAGTGATCGGCATGGTAAGTCTAATTACCACTTGTTAACATATAAAGATATTATATTAATTAAATATAACTACTGACTATAATCCCCACACTGTACATTTCATATATATGGCTCTTTTATTTAACAACCTGAAGTTTGTATCTCTTTATCTCCCTCCTCTATTTCTTTTCTTCTCTTACTCCCTGCCCT
The DNA here is from genome assembly GCF_032405125.1 of Capricornis sumatraensis. Classification (NCBI taxonomy): domain Eukaryota; kingdom Metazoa; phylum Chordata; class Mammalia; order Artiodactyla; family Bovidae; genus Capricornis; species Capricornis sumatraensis. The sequence goes on from NW_027184633.1 coordinate 620,322, forward strand.
TCTAATAAATATCTGTTTGCTCTCTGCATCTATAATTCTATTTCTGTTTTATTATGTTTCTTCATTTTTTTGTTTTTAGATTCCACATATAAGTGAAATCATACAGTGTTTATTTTTCTCTGTCTGACTTATTTTACTTAGCCTAACAGGTCCATCCATGTTTTATCACAAATGACAAGATTTCATTCTTTTTCATGGCTGAATAGTGTTCCATTATGCACACCATATCTTTATCCATTCATCTACTGATAGGCACTTAGATTGCTTCCTATCTTGGCTACTGTGAATGATGCTGCAGTGACCATTTGGGATGCATAGATCTTTTTGGATTAGTGCTTTTGTTTTCTTTGTATAAATATCCAGGAATAGGATTGCTAAATTATATGGTACTGTTATTTTTTAACTTTCTGAGGAATCTCCATATGTTTTACATAACAGTGGTACCAAATTTACATTTCCACCAACAGTTCATGAAGGTTCTCTTTCTTTTCTCCATACTTTCACCAACAATTTTTATTTGTTGTCTTCTTGATATTAGCCATTCTTACAGATGTGAAGTGATGTCTCATTGTGGTTTTGACTTACGCATCTCTGATAATTAATGATGTTGAACATCTTTTCATGTGCCTGTTGGCCATCTGTTTGTCTTCTTTGGAAAAATGTCTGTTCACGTCCTCTGCCCATTTTTAAATCCAATTTTTTAATTTATTTTGAGTTGTATGAATTCTTTGTATATTTTAGATATTAACCACTTATTGGATATACTTTTTATGTAAGGTGATTACCCTGCTTTGAAATGTTCTTCTCTTCTGAGAATAAAGTGACATTTTGTTGATCCATGTCTTCTTGCTTATTTGATCTCTCAGTAACAAGAAACACACATATTTATGAAATAGCTGACAAAGGCAAATGATGTGTTTGTGGTGATAGGACAGAGAGAAACAAACTGGCAAGCACAGATAGTGAGTAGGGCATCAGAAAATCAAATCCTGATTCACCAAAAGCGAGATCAGCATTTTGGTACATTTTAGAGACATGGAATTTCACTCTTTTTAATAAAACAGGAATGGTGAAATTATGGAAGAAATACAGTTTATTTTTTTTATTTTATTTTTTTTTTTAGAAATACAGTTTAGTATTGAGCATTTCCATCCCCCAAATAAACATACCCAGTCATTTGCTCTAAATTTTGAAAAAGTCTTTGGCCCCTTTTAGCCAAACACACATAACTATGATTGCATGCCTGCCAAGTCACTTCAGTCATGTCTGACTCTTTGCAACCCTATGGGCTGTAGCCCACCAGGCTCCTCTGTCCATGGGATTCTCCAGGCAAGAATACTGGAGTGGGTTGCCATGTCCTCCTCCCGGGAATCTTCCCTTCCCAGAGATCAAATCCAGGTCTCTCCAGTCTTCTGCATTGGCAGAAGACACTAGCGCCACCTAGGAAGCCCACTACGATTTGCTGCTACTGCTTGCTAAGTGGCTTCAGTCGTGTCCGACTCTGTGCGACCCCACAGACGGCAGCCCACCAGGCTCCCCCGTCCCTGGGATTCTCCAGGCAAGAACACTGGAGTGGGTTGCCATTTATAACTAATTTTTAGAAGCCATTTCAGGCCTACTAAATAAGCAGAAGGTAATGATTAACTGAGTTCACTTTTATATGCTTGTTCAGTGTATTTAGAGTTGTTGAGGACAATTCAAGAAGAGAAACAGTTCCTGATTCAGCTGCCGAATACGGAGTGACCTGTGCCTGCTTTCATGCTAGTACTTATGTAACAATGCACTGCTGACGGTATGAACTAGTGGCAAACCACGGTGATTGCACTGAACTGTACCTTATATGTTGCGGTTTTGTAAAACAGCATTTGGATAGAGGCAAAGACTTTTGTTTTAGTAGAAGTTATAATCACTAACATCATCATAATTATATTTTCTACCAAGTTACAATGCCTATTATGACAAACACATATGTATATATATATATATATATATATATATATATATATATATATATATATATATATATATATACATACATGTATAGTGCTTCTACTTTATAAGACATCTTTAAGATATCTGCTTTATAAGATAGAAGACAAAGATCATGTTCTCATTCTGACAGAATAATTGATTAAACTAACGTCTTCCTAACCCTTCTGTTAGAAAATGCCTGCTGCTGCTGCTGCTAAGTCGCTTCAGTCGTGTCCAACTCTGTGCGACCCCATAGACGGCAGCCCACCAGGCTCCCCCATCCCTGGAATGCTCCAGGCAAGAACACTGGAGTGGGTTGCCATTTCCTTCTCCAATGCATGAAGGTGAAAAGAGAAAGTGAAGTTGCTCAGTCATGTCTGACTCTTAGCGACCCCACGGACTGCAGCCTGCCAGGCTCCTCCATCCATGGGATTTTCCAGGCAAGAGTCCTGGAGTGGGGTGCCATTGCCTTCTCCGAGAAAATGCCTAGAAGTGATGAAAAAATTGTGACAAATAAATTTAAAGTACTGCCAAATTTAAAATTAAGAAAGAAGTATCCCCAAAGGACAAAACTCAATGGGGAAATGGAAGTCAAGGTACTAAGCACAACTTGACATTGGGAAAGAAGTTTAGAATGATGGTGGATATGGTGCTATGGAGTAGGAGGGAGATTAGGAGTGTTATTATATTCTGCATTTGGGCTTTAATTCGCAATATAGACAAATAATAAACGTTGAGTAAGACAATGAGTTGAAAAGTGAGAGATTACATGTATTTGGAACCACTGAAGGACTGTCATAAATACACAATGTAAGGATTCTGAGTTATGCTTCTGGTTTGATTCAGATGTTACTGGACCACTACTCTCACAGATACTATTAAGAGTGAAAAAAGATGCAAAAGAAGTTGAACTTACAGCACTGAAGAAAAGATAAAACTAGGTATATTGTGGAGGAGAGGTGACATTTTGAAGGGAATGGCATAGACAGCGTAAACTACTCATTTTTGTGGCAGTTAGCAAAGAGGGCATCATGAACTCCATTAAGAAACATGCAGTTCTTCTGGAACAAAGAACTAGTGAGTGGAGTTTGCTGCTAAAAAATTACAGTAGAAAAACAGATACAATCTAAAGAACTGAGAGAAAAAAAATATGAGCAGAACTTCAGGGAAAGTGAAAGTCGCTCGGTCATACCCAGCTCTTTGCGACCCCATGGACTAAACAGTCCGTGGAATTGTCCAGGCCAGAATAATGGAGAGGGTAGCCGTTCCCTTCTCCAGGGGATCTTCCCAACCCAGGGATCGAACCCAGGTCTCTGGTCTTGCAGGAGGATTCTTTACCAGCTGATTCTTTATCAGGTGGATTCTCTATCAGGGAAATGATCAAAATCAAAATCATGTAATTGGAATCGCAGAAAGAGAAAACGGGTGCAGAAAATGTATATTAAGAAATAATGGCAAAATTTTTCCTAAATGTGGACAAAATTATAAATTTATAGATTCAAGAAATACTATAAACTAAAACAAAGAAAAAAAACCTTTGCCAAGACACATCACTGCCGAAATTTAAAAGTAAAGAAAATAATCTTGAAAGCAAGAAAAAAAACACCCCACGTTACTTAGAAGATTAACCATGAACAGTTTTTTGTACACCAATTAAACATCAGTGAAGCAGGATAAATGGTATGTATCTGGGTAAATATAAAGGACTATATTTTTTAAGATCTTTAAAACATGTATTACTGTTAAAAGCAAAAATTATCATATTTATAATGGATTTCAATGTATATAAAAGTAATATATATGAGAATTAGAAGGGCAGGTCCAAGGAACCTATTTGGGTATAGATCTTCTTTACTTAAAATAGCAGCAGAATAATAACTCTAAGTAGGTTGTTAATGGAAGGTAAGTGCATTTTACTACCTAGAGTAACTATTGAAGAAATGATACAAAATGAGTTAGCCAGTGCTGGGATTCATGGGGTCGCAAAGAGTCGGACACGACTGAGCAACTGAACTGAACTGAACCACTTTGTGACACTATGGACTGTAGCCCGCCAGACTCCTCTGTCCATGAGATTTCCCAGACAAGAATACTGGAGTGGGTTGCCGTTTCCTTCTCCAGGGGATCTTCTTGACCCAGGGATTAAACCCATGTCTCCTGCATTGTGGATTATTTAACGCTGAGCCACCAGGGAAACTCTAAAAGGCCAATAAGTAAATTCAAAAGGAGTTTAAATTTTAAAAATTTAAATAGACTATTAAAAATAGTTCAGCAATCCAAAAGGAAGAAGGGAAGGAGGCTTCAGTTCAGTTCAGTTCAGTTCAGTTGCTCAGTTGTGTCCGAATCTTTGTGATCCCATGAACCACAGCACACCAGGCCTCCCTGTCCATCACCAACTGCCGGAGTCCACTCAAACCCATATCCATTGAGTTGGTGATACCATCCAAACATCTCATCCTCTGTCGTCCTCTTCTCTTCCTGCCCTCAATCTTTCCCAGCATCAGGGTCTTTTCAAATAAGTCAGCTCTTCGCATCAGGTGTCCAAAGTATTGGAGTTTCAGCTTCAACATCAGTCCTTCCAATGAACACCCAGGACTGATCTCCTTTAGGATGAACTATTGGATCTCCTTGCAGTCCAAGAGACTCTCAAGAGTCTTCTCCAACACCACAGTTCAAAAGCATCAATTCTTCAGCGCTCAGCTTTCTTTATATTCCAACTCTCACATCCATACATGACCACTGGAAAAGCCATAGCCTTGACTAGACAGACCTTTGTTGACAAAGTAATGTCTCTACTTTTTAACATGCTGTCTAGGTTGGTCATAACTTTCCTTCCAAGGAGTAAATGTCTTTTGATTTCATGGCTACAATCACCATATGCAGTGATTTTGGAGCCCAGAAAACTAAAGTCAGCCACTGTTTCCACTGTTTCCCCATCTATTTGCCATGAAGTGATGGGACCAGATGCCATGATCTTAGTTTTCTGAATGCTGAGCTTTTAAGCCAACTTTTGGTGGCTCAGAGGTTAAAGCATCTGCCTCCAATGAGGGAGACCCAGGTTTGATCCTTGGGTCGGGAAGACCCCCTGAAGAAGTAAATGGTAACCCATTCCAGTATTCTTGCCAGGAGAATCCCATAGATGGAGAAGCCTCGTAGGTTATAGTCCATGGGGTTGCAGAGTCAGACATGACTGAGCGACTTTACTTTCACTTTCTTTCACTTTCATCAAGAGGCTCTTTACTTCTTCTTCACTTTCTGCCATAAGGGTGGTATCATCTGCATATCTGAGGTTATTGATATTTCTCCCAGCAATCTTGATTCCAGCTTGTGCTTCATCCAGCCCAGCGTTTCTCATGATGTACTCTGCATAGAAGTTAAATAAGCAGAGTGACAGTATATAGCCCTGACATACTCCTTTCCCAATTAGAAACCAGTCTGTTGTTCCATGTCCAGTTCTAACTGTTGCTTCCTGACCTGCATACAGGTTTCTCAAGAGGCAGGTCAGGTGGTCTGGTATGCCCATCTCTTTCAGAATTTTCCACAGTGTATTGTGATCCACACAGTCAAAGGCTTTGGCATAGTCAATAAAGCAGAAATAGATGTTTTTCTGGAACTCTCTTGCTTTTTTGATGATCCAGCGGATGTAGGCAATTTGATCTCTGCTTCCTCTTCCTTTTCTAAAACCACCTCTGAGGTAAGGAGCAACAGCTGTGCTTTGCTGGAGTAGCCGTGAAAAGATACCCCACGTCCAAGGTAAGAGAAGCACAAGTAAGATGGTAGGCACTGAGAGAGGGCATCAGAGGGCAGATAGACTGAAACCACAATCACGGACAACAGGCAAATCTGATCACACGAATCACAGCCTTGTCTAACTCAATGAAACTAAGCCATGCCCTGTGGGGCCACCCAAGATGGGTGGGTCATGGTGGAGAGGTCTGACAGAATGTGGTCCACTGGAGAAGGGAATGGCAAACCACTTCAGTATTCTTGCTTTGAGAACCCCATGAACAGTATGAAAAGGCAAAAAAGATAGGACTCCCCTATCTTCATCCCCTGAAAGATGAACTCCCCAGGTCGGTAGGTGCCCAATATGCTATTGGAGATCAGTGGAGAAATAACTCCAGAAAGAATGAAGGGATGAAGCCAAAGCAAATACAACACTCAGTTGTGGATGAGACTGTTGATAGAAGCAAGGTTTGATGCTGTCAAGAGCAATATTGCATAGGAACCTGGAATGTTAGGTCCACGAATCAAGGCATATTGGAAGTGGTCAAACAGATGACAAGAGTGAACATCAACATTCTAGGAATCAGCAAACTAAGATGGACTGGACTGGGTGAATTTAACTCAGATGACCATTATATCTACCACTCTGGGCAGGAATCCCTTAGAAGAAATGGAGTAGCCATCATGGTCAACAACATGCAGTACTTGGATGCAATCTCAAAAACGACAGAACGATCTCTGTTCATTTCCAAAGCAAACCATTAAATATCATGGTAATCCAAGACTATGCCCCAACCAGTAATGTTGAAGAAGCTGAAGTTACACAGTTCTATGAAAACCTACAAGACCTTCTAGAACTAACACCCAAAAAAGATATATTTTTCATTATAGGGGACTGGAATGCCAAAGTAGGAAGTCAAGAAACACCTGGAGTAACAGGCAAATTTGGCCTTGGAGTACAAATGAAGCAGGGCAAAGACTAATAGAGTTCTGCCAAGAGAACGCATTGGTGATAACAAACACCCTCTTCCAACAACACAAGAGAAGACTCTACACATGGACATCACCAGATGGTGAACACCGAAATCAGATTGATTATATTTTTTGCAGCCAAAGATGGAGAAGCTCTATACAGTCAGCATAAACAAGACCGGGAGCTGACTGTGGCTCAGATCATGAACTTCTTATTGCCAAATTCAGACTGGAATTGAAGAAAGTGGAGAAAACCACCAGACCATTCAGGTATGACCTAAATCAAATCCCTTATGACTATCCAGTGGAAGTGAGAAATAGATTTAAGGGACTAGATCTGATAGACAGAGTGCCTGATGAACTATGGATGGAGGGAATGGCAAACCAATTCAGTATTTTTGCCTTGAGAACCCCATGAACAGTATGAAAAGGCAAAAAAGATAGAACTCCCCTATCTTCATCCCCTGAAAGATGAACTCCCCAGGTCAATAGTGCCCAATATGCTATTGGAGATCAGTGGAGAAATAACTCCACTGTGTGACATTGTACAGGAGACAGGAATCAAGACCATCCCCAAGAAAAGAAGTGCAAAAAAGCAAAATGGCTGTCTGAAGAGGCCTTACAAATAGCTGTGAAATGAAGGGAAGCGAAAAGCAAAGGGGAAAAGGAAAGGTATACCCATTTGAATGCAGAGTTCCAAAGAAGAGCAAGGAGAGATAAGAAAGCCTTCCTCAGTGATTAGTGCAAAGAAATAGAGGGAAAAAATAAAATGAAAAGACTAGAGATCTCTTCAAGAAAATTAGAGACACCAAGGGAACAGTTCATGCAAAGATGGGCTCGATAAGGACAAATGGTAGGGACCTATTAGAAGCAGAAGATATTAAGAAGAGGTGGCAAGAATACACAGAAGAACTGTATAAAAAAGATCTTCAAGACCCAGATAATCACAAGGGTGTGATTACTCACCTAGAGCCAGACATCCTGGAATGTGAAGTCAAGTGGGCCTTAGGAAGCATCACTACGAACAAAGCTAGTGGAGGTGACGGAAAGAGGCTTCAGTTCAGCTCAGTTCAGTTGCTCAGTCGTGTCCAACTCTTTGCCACCCCATGAATCGCAGCATACCAGGCCTCCCTGTCCATCACCAACTCCCGGAGTTCACTCAGACTCACGTCCATTGAGTCAGTGATGCCATCCAGCCATCTCATCCTCTGTTGTCCCCTTCTCCTCCTGCCCCCAATCCCTCTCAGCATCAGAGTCTTTTCCAATGAGTGGCCAAAGTACTGGAGTTTGATCTCCTTGCTGTCCAAGGGACTCTCAAGAGTCTTCTCCAACACCACAGTTCCAAAAGCATCAATTCTTCGGTGCTCAGCTTTCTTCACAGTCCAACTCTCACATCCATACATGACCACTGGAAAAACCATAGCCTTGACTAGACGGACCTTTGTTGGCAAAGTAATGTCTCTGCTTTTCAATATGCTATCTAGGTTGGTTGGGACAAACAAAAAATGAATAATAAAATGGTTGTGCTAACTACCAAGAAAAGATGTTTTAAAAATCAGACACTATTTAATAGGTATTGATTGGGCAAAATAATTGCTAAATATGACGCTTATGTATGGGTATAGCAAACCTATGGCTATAGCAAAATTGATTCTCATACGTTGCTGTTGTGAATGCAAATTACTATCAACACTACATAGTGATAGCCTATATGTGAGCAATTTAACTTTTATGTGTCTGCCTTAGACAAGCTGTTGTAAACATGCTTGAAAAACATATGCAAAGATTTATTGAAACATTTTTAAACTTATTTTTAATAGAGGGGAAAATGCAAAAAATTGAGCTTTATAGAATTTAATTCTGACAAAATATTCACTATAATCCCACAGAATATGGTTCTGACAAAACATGATCCACTGGAGAAGGTAATGGCAAACCACTTCAGTATTCTTGCCTCAAGAACTCCATGAACAGGTTAGAATATAATGCCAGTTAACTAACATTAAAATTTAAACAATGCTGCTATTGTTTATGGATATTTACAGTAAGTTTAAAGCTCTGATTAGGAACTACCAAATCATGAGTGTCATCACATTTGAGCAGGAAGGTAATAAGCGTGAGAAGGTAGTTATACTGTTCAGATTTTAAAAAGAAACCAGAAGCTAAAATAATATTTTTAAATAGAAAGGAAATACACAATTACTTGTAGCTCCTATTTATACAATTCACTTTACGGGTCTTTTTACCCCATAATACTTTTTGTTATGGTAATTTCAGAGTCAGTTGATTGAGTTATCCAAGGATAATGAAAAAAGGAACAAATACTGTTCATTCATCTCCTGCTTTATTCATCATTCTTAGGAAAGGCAGTAGTCTGAATGGAATGTACACATTTTGATTCTTCCTAATTTGCCAGAGGTTGAGGTAGGACTCATAATCTGTGACTTCCCATTCCTGACACCTGGCTTTGACACTTTAGAGTTTCCTTTTTGACTGGGGCAGCGGCTTCACCAGTGCTAGTACTGCATGGCTATGTTAGAAATATTATAACTTTCAATCTCCTATATGTGTTTCCAAATGTTTTGCAGGTTAAGGGAGTATCATTTCTTACTCTCTAAGCAGCTCACAATAATTGAGGAAGAACTCTAAAACTGAGAAGTCAAAATGGAATGTCATAGTGCAATGCTATGCGACAATTAAAAATAATCACATGGTAATATGCTCCCAGAATACTATTAGGGGGAAAAACAGTGTCCAAATCCATAGTTTGATGCTACTGACATATAAATTTTGTTAAAGTTAGTAATAATTATAAACACATGGATGCATAGACTCATATTTCCCCAGGGTGGGAGTGGAAGGGAACTCTATGTGCCAAAATGTTACGTCTGTTTATCACCACTTAATGAAATCCATGACTACACCTTTTTCTTTCTTTCTGTATTGTCTATCGTTCAATGGATGCTTTTACTTTCATAATTTAGAATGTTCAACTCTAAAGACAATTAATTTAAACTTTATTTAAATCTAAATAAATTTCAGAAATGTGGTAAATTTCAGAAATATGGCATCTGTTTTTGCCCACTTCCTACAAATAGTGTGTTAAAGTTAGAGTGCTATCTAATTATGGCTAATTCAAAGATAAATTTAGTTTTATTTCCACGTTTGTTACTGAGGGCTTCCCAGGTGGCACCAGCAGAAAAGAATCCACCTGCCAGTGCAAGAGACACAAGAGCTGCAAGTTCAAACCCTGGGTCAGGAAGATCCTCTAGAGGAGAAGGAACTGGCACCCATCCCAGTATTCTTTTTTGGAGAATCCCATGGACAGAGGAGCCGGGCAGGGTACAGTCATGGGGTCGCAAAGAGTCAGACACAGCTGAGCACCTGACCACAGCACTTCTGTTATTGAATTTGGTTTTGAAAGGAGTATACTTTTCAATCTTTGTGATTATCAATTTAGAACAGATCAAATATAAAATTTGATTTAAGCTCTGCAGTCAAAATCTAGGCTAGATTCTTTACTTTCTTTTCTAAAGCACAGTACTTCTAAGATCAGAGGATACAGATGACTTCTTTCAAGAGAGGTTATTTATATTTTTCTCCTTTTGTATTAACCATGAAGTAGTATTTGGATGAGCCCTTGTCATATGGACTTGAATGAAAAAGATATTTTATTAAAATGTAAAGTGAGGTTACCTTCTGTTCTATCCCAAACAACAAAAAATCAAAATTAAGCTACTCTAAGAAACAGGACATTTGCAAAATCTTCATTCTCCAGCATTTGGATAGTATTTAGCTCAAGTATTTTGATACCATTTGCCAAGGAAGAAACCGAGAACACAAAAATGCTTGCTAGGGTATTTTTCTCTTTCTTTTTCTGCTTAGATTTCTCATCCATAATACATTGGATTGATTCTTTTGTTGGTAGTTTAATATAAGGGTAGTTCACAAATTTTTTCTCTAAGTCTCTTAGGATAAATAAAGTCTCAACACATGCATTTCTAATTAATGCACTAATTAATTTCTAATTAATGCATTTTTAATTAGAAATGCACCCACATTTCTAATTAATAAGATGTTTATTTTACACTAATAGCATGAAATAAAGAGTGGAATTTCATATGATTATGTCCATTGGGTAGTTGCCGTCTCTTGAGTTTTTGTTATTTGCAGAGTTATATTACTGTAATTTGAAATCAATGCAACTAGAATTAATTTAAAAATTCTTATGGAGAAATTTTCATTTAGTTTAATTTTGCATTTTTCTTACTGTATTTCTCTTTATATACATAGTATATTTAAAGCCATGCTGGAAACATTTTTTGACACAATGTGGTTTTCCAGGTTGGTTAAGCTGTCTATGGAATTAGAGCCTTTTGCTGGTCCCTCCTTCTGGAAAGTTCTTTAACCAGGTATCTGTTTGATAACTCTTTCACCAACTTCAAGTCTCTAGTCTTTGCTCAGCTTCACATGTGGCTTATCTTGAATATCTTATTAATTTGTTAAACTCCTTGTACTCATTTTGACCCCACCCTCACTCTCCTAATTTCCCATACTTCCATGTAATTTTCCCTTTCCCCAAAGCACTTATCAACTTTCACCATATTATATAATTTATTTCTTTCTTATATTTACTGTTAAATGTGTAATTCTTCCTCCTAGAATGCAAGCATCTTGAGGACAGGAATCTTTGTCTTTGGGGCTTAATAATACATCCTAAGAACTAAAAACACCTCCTGGATCATCACAGGTACTCAATGTCTGTTTTCTTTAAATTATTTGAGGTCAAATAAGGTATCAACGAAATATCAGCAGATTATTTCACTCTTTGGGGAATGAATGCGATGTAGCCTATCCCATTGTAACTTGACTTCAAATACTGTTTCCTAGTATATTCTCTGAGCAATGATGCTAGTGTTGTCCTGGCACATTTGGATTCTGTTGAATAAGTCAAAATCATGGCCATGGACAGGTGACTGACTGCTTAATTATTTGAGGACACGAATGATCATATTACAGTCAGTTTTACTAAGCTTTCCTCTAATTCTCCTCTCCATGTGTGGAGGTGTAGGTTTTTTCACAAAGGAACATCTTAATCTAAAAATGTTTGTCCACACTAAGTCTTAGACTGATAAGTTACCATCTTCTCTTCTATAGGCATACAGCTGCAAGAATGAGGGGAATGAGGGGAATAAGGAACTATAAGACAGAGAGAACCATGGCTTTTCATTTCTAAGAGTGAGCAATCAGTAAGAAAGGCATGGAAGCCCATGTTTGGGAGATATTCTTTCACATCATCCTACAGTTATGGTAGAAAATGATTAACAGGAATGGAGTCAGATTAAATGATTTAACCAAGCCATAGCTACATTCTTTGAATCTTCTTAGTGTCTTGGGCTTTTGGGTGAATGAATTGTTCCAAAAGGGCCTCATTCAAGGAAATCTTAAAGAATGATCAAACAATGTAAAAAATGTATGTGACTGGCCCCAAGTAGCTGGTCTAAGCTGACACTGGGGGTTCTCACGTCTGTGTGCTGCTCAGGATGATGTAGGGGGTAAGTGCATCCTGATTAGTGTCTTGGGATGGACAGAGAGCTAATGCAGAGAGTCAGCAGTTTACAAATCTATTACCGACATCTTGGCTGAATCTGACCTTTGCAGTGCCAGAGTAGATGACTACTAGCTAGCTCCCAGGAAAGCTTATGCTTCATCTTGAATAAAATTTTAATGATGAACCAGGAGCGGAATCTATCAGTACTTATAGCCTTTCTACTATGATTTTTTTGTATTATACTGGAGTGGGTAGCCATTCCCTCCTCCAAGGGAATCTTCCCAACCCAGGGATCAAACTCAGGTCTCATGCATTGCAGGCAGATTCTTTACCAGCTGAGCCACAAGGGAAGCCCGTATTATACTAAGACAGCTATAGAAGACTATATATCTTATTTTGGGTATCTAATTTTTTCTCAGAATACATATTGCTGTCTTTATGTATTTGTATGTGTGTGTGTGTGTCTGTGTGTGTATGTGTATCAAACACTTGAATAGCTAAAACTCAAAAAAACTAGAGCTCTGTTAAGTTGTAAAATTTAATTGTCATTAATCCTCTTGATGAAGTCTGTTTCTTGAGATGTTCCCAACTCAGGGATCAAACCCAAGTCTCCTGTATTACAAGCAGATTCTTTACCATCTGAGGCACCATGGGAACCCCTTGAAAACACTACATTTTCCATTTAAGTCTTGAAGTTAATTCTTTCTATTTATCAGGGAATCAGTACAACAGAGTTGTTAAAGCCTAGTACTAGGGTCACCAGTCCTGAATTTTAATCCCAGCCATATCACTTACTAGCTGGATGTATGGGCAAATTACTAGCCTTACTGAGTTTTAGTTTCCTTCTTTCCTCAAAAAGGAAAATAACATCTCCCAGAGCTTTTGTGAGAGTGTGAAAATATATATTTTGTAAATTTTAGTCATTTCGTCTTCACTCCTGGTGCCCTTTCTACTTCGCTGTTTTCTTCCCTGTGTGCTTACACGGAAGGGTAGATTGTTCTGCTTTTTCATAGTTGGAAAACTATTTTTAAAAATTAATGGTGAAGCCACTCATCTGAATGTACCTTTGCCCCCAAATTTCTACTTCCTTCTCTTGGATTCTGAGCCGTTCTACTCTGAATGCAGCTTAATTCACCTCCAGTCCTTCAATTTGTGTAAATAAATTACTACTCTTCTTTTCCCCTCTCATCTATAGATATCTCTCAGGCGAAGGAAACGAACTTTGTGACTGACAAAATGGCTATAAAGCATGGGGCAGGGTAAACCCATTACAGGCCTCAATAACACGTGGTCACTGTCACTTGTTGCTCCTGAACACACTCAGAAGTTCCTTGCACTCATTTCACTATTTCATGCCTCTTTTCCCGGCTCACACAATCCCACAACCTCTCTCTTCATATGGAACAGTTAGAACTTATTTATCCAGCGAGACTCAGCTTATTTATTGCTTTCCACGAATAGTTTCTTGCCCGCTACACATCCCTGCCCCCACTTCCACCCTTCAAGAAGAGATCATCTCTCTCCTGCTCTACTTTACTGTAAGCATACTTCTTACAGGTTCTTCTAAGCATGATTGTGGGTGCTGTCTATCTTTGTTCACTAGATGCTGACCTTAGAGTCCACTGCCACAGCATTGCCTCATCCATTTGTAGACAATCTCCTATGGGTGTTTCTCGCTACAGAGCTTTATTGCCAGATATAGGATCGGTGTCTTCTGCTCTGGCCCTGACCTAATTCTAATCAGTTAATTACAACTGTCACTATTTACATTGATTATATGTGAAGTAGTTTATTGTAGTGGTTTGGTAACAAATTATCTGATTGTGCATCCTAACTCTACCAATTTGTCTTTTGGTTGGTTACCTACTACTTGAGTTTGGGCAAGGTGCTTCTCTGATGTTTGTCTAACTGTGCTCAGTCGTGTCTGATTCTTTGTAAGCCCATGGACTATAGACCATCAGGCTCCTCTGTCTGTGGAATTTTCCAGGCAAGAATACTGGAGTAGGTTGCCATTTCCTACTCCAGGGGATCTTCTCAACCCAGGGGTCAAACCCACGTCTCCTGCATTGAAAGGTGGGTTCTTTACCACTGAGCCACCAGCAAAGCCCTACCATCTCTAAATTGAGATAATGATAATACCTCCTTGCAGGGATATTGTAAAGTTTAAGTGGGAAATTCATATGCTTAGAATGCAGCCTGGCACACAGAAGCGCTAATCAAGGTTAATGCTCATATTTAAATAATAATCATAATCTAAATAATTTAAAGAAGAAACTTTTACAGTCAGTAGATCCAATTTCTTTTAAGTGTCCTAGGGAAAGATGGCCAGTATGAATGGTTTCCATCCATTTATAGACATGTTAATGTGGAGGCTCATAGTGGTTATATTCAGTTTGAGGGCATGTTCTGAAAGGCTTCTTTCCGGTATAAATTCTTCCTGACTCTCACTTCATAGGAAACAGAGATGGTGCATTTTCTGGTGAAAAGATTTCCCATGAGAGTAATTTTCTGTTTCTCTTTCAAAATGTAAATGATTTCCTTTAGGACATAGTTCTGTAATCCAGTATTATTAATAATTTGCCTGGCTCTCTCATAGTAATTTCCATACTTCTTTAAACTGGAGCTAGTTTTCTGAAACTGGGTGTAGTTTACTAACAGAGGCTCTTCTCTAAAACACCAAATTGCCCTCACTGGTGTTAGATCGCCGAGTCAAGGGAAAGCAGCGAATCTGTCTCAAAGAATTAAGGGGTTGGCTTTTCATTGATTGGCTGATTTACTTATTATACTCTGACTTCACATGTCACGGGATCAATCTCTTGAAAGTATATTAGGTCAACTCACCAAGGAATATGAAATTTTTTCTCCTTTATCTTTTTCAAGTGAATTAATAATTACTGTCCAGTCACCAAAATTACATCTCACTTGAGGTTATTTTTACTGTACTGAACTATTCTAGTGGTATATCTTGAATTAGAAACTGGAAATTTTGCTGTGAAGGGAATTTTCATGCACAGTTTAATAATTCAGCTACCTCCACCCCTGGGCAAAATAAATAGCTAGCTGAACGCTTGTTGGCAAAGTCACAGCGAATTATATTATTTGAAACTCTAAATATCCCCCAAATAAATGTTGAAATTATCTGTGGGAAAGCAAGGGGTTTGGGGCATTACAGTAATATTGCTTCCTTGCTGAATGTGCATTTTCTTCTTGGAGATCTATGGAGTTTGGTAAGTTTGTTTTTTATTAGGAATAATAGAAGTACACCCATTGTACTTGGGCTGCAATCACTCCTCCTGACTCTCAGCCCTTCAGCAATTCTAGGACCTGATGTTAGATGAGAAGAGTTACTCCTCTGATTCTTAAACATAGATAAATAAGTTATCTCAAATATCTAGTAAGAATTCCAAAGAGTTGGGAAACTGTCACTATTGAATTTTATCAACTAGTTGCTTTTAATTAATTTATTTTTGATCATTTGTTTTGTGTGAGGCACTGTTAGAGTCAGTTGGCATACATCAGTGAATACAACTGTCAAAGATAACTGCCATTGTAGAGGTTGGATTCCATTGTGGGAAGGGGGTGGGGTTAAGGAAAGAGATAATGAATGATAGACCATTCCATGCCATTAGTAATTCTTCTGGTATGTTAGAAACCGATATATACTATGGGAAAGGAGACTGGGGAAAAGTGAATCCAGAGTAAGGAAAGAGGTTGTAGCCTAGGGAGATTTGGGGTGAAATGGTTTTGCCACAGAAATGGTACGTAACACACCCATGTGGGGAAGTGGTGGAGTGGGGAGAGTAAAGCTGCACAGAGCTCGATTTTCAGCACAGAAGTTTCTGGCCTTGTCTCTCAGTGCTAGAGATGAAATAAATTATAAAGGAAATGATACTGCCCAGGCTCAGATCCTGTGACATCCTCTCTAATTGAAACTCTTATGGGTAGCATGTTTCCCATTAGTTGTCCCAGTCCACAGAGGATGGAGAAAGAAAGCATTGAAGAGATACGCAGTTCAATTCAACAAGCACTTAGTCATACATTTTATTTACCCAGAATGACTTTATTCAATTTCAGTGATACAAAGATGCAGACGTTCTTAAGGCCCCTCAGCTATGTTGTAAGATGAACCACAGATGAATGAATATAAAAGAAAAATATGTGATGTTGCTAAGCAAAGGTTGTATATACATTCACATGTGGAAGAGAAATACTGTAATCTGGAGTTAGCCCAGGGCTTTCTGGAAAAATGAGATCAAGGTTAGACCTTTGCAAGCTTGAGTGTGGTAGTGAAGCAAGTGGGAGTAATCCGGGAAGGGCCACAGTATCCCAAGACACAGAGGTAGAAAAGTCAGAGCTCCTGGGTTAATTAAGGGAGAGAAATCTGGCCAAGGGACTTCATGACCAGGAGTAATGAGCCCCTGGACTAATAGAAGGATTTCCACACTCAGTGTCCCCAATGAGGGGGATCAACACCTATATTAGACAGACTGCTACAGCCTTCCTAGGGACTCAGACTTGGACAGGAGGAGTCTAGTTACAGGGGTGATTCCATTACATTTTACCTTAGTAAAGTGGAGACAAAGGATAATATCTCCAAAATACAAAAAAGATGTCTTCCTCTCTTCTGTTACATGGATATGTCCTACCAGTCTCTAAGTATGGCCTAACTTAGGCCACTACGGTGGTCATAGGCTTTGAGCTTGAAAAACAGGGACCCCGCTGAAGACACGGGAGAGGGGGATCGTGTTAGAAAGAAGGCACCCCCAGGATGCGTGTTCACTGCTTATACTCAGCAGGCTGCCTCATGACCTCTCCCCCTGGCAACACCTGCACTCTGTTCCCATGGGCAGCCCGGAGAGGTTGGCACTCGGAGGCCCAGAGAACGTCAGCTCCCATGGATGAGCTATGTCCACGTGTAAACCAAGATTTGGGGGAGGGACAGGGTGAGGCGGGGGGGCTGACACTTTTTTAGGCCGTTTCCTCTGGTTCCTCAAGTCGGGCCCTCATCTGGTCCCACTCCCAGGTTTTGGACAGATGCTGGATCCCTGATGGCAGTCTCAGCATGCTTCCCCCACACCCCCGCGCCGTGGAGCCTGCTTCCCTCGCAGCAGCCGCTAAGACCCGGAGGGGTGGGATTCCACTTTGAAACTCTGTGCGTGCGGCGCGAGGGCCAGCACCGGGCATGCTCAGTCGCCGCGGCGCGGTGGGGCTGCTGCTCCTACAGCTCTGGCCCCGGGCTACAGGGCTGGCTCCGCCCACCTCCTCCCCCCGCCGCCCCCCCGCGGCTGCGGAGCTTCCAGAAGGCCGAGCTGTAGCGGCGCCCCGCGATCTCGGCCCCCGCCCAGCGCCGCCCGGCTTGCGGCCGCCTCCCACTCCTCTTCCTCCCCTCCTCTCTTAAGGTGGAGAAGCTGGTGCTTGCTTCTGTTCGCGCCACACACCGCTCTGCCAGCCCCAGCCCAGGACCGGCGAATGTCTCCCGGAGACCAGAGGACTCTCGGCGGGGGCTCTTTCCAACACCACTTTGCCTGAAGTGGGGTCGTGGCGGAGTTGCTCCTCCGCCACTCAATGCAAAGCACTATGCGGAGAGCGGTCGGCTTCCCTGTGCTGTGCCTGCTTCTTAGTCTTCACGCTGCAGGTAAGGGGTTGCCCGGCAAAGCTGTGGATGCGCCGGGAGACTGCACATGCTCCAGGACTCTAGGGAAAGCTGGCTTCGCGAGGAAACCCTTAGAAAGGCAAAGCAGGACAGTGCTGACACGGTAGGGGCGAGGGAGTCCTGCACCTGTTGGAAGACGGAGGCCGAAAACTTAAGCTAAAATCAGCCCGTGATTTTTCCTGACCTCGTATGAACATTTTCCATGCGAATACAGGTTTGCTTCCTCCACCCCTCCCCTCCATCTAGACTCCCAGATTTTGTTTCTAAGCTCCGCACTTGACTGCCCGTTTTTCAGGAGGCTGACAAGACTCCCTACTGGATGTAATATTTTCTACTGCAGCGGCTACTTCCGCAAGGTCTCTCGGTTTAGCGAGAGCTCACAGGGATCCATTGGCTGTAACCTGATGGACCACATCTCTGCCCCAAAGATCGAAATACACGGTTCCCATTAACGATGCCACTCCAGGCTCCTTTGGCCCCAGCTCTTGTCAGTCGAATTTTCTAAACCAATAAGACGGACGAAAGCTTTAAAATAGGACTCTCTCGTCTCTTTCAGCATCATGGTCAGGTTCCGAGGGCACAAGACAGAAAACCAATCACTGTTTCAAAGCTGACAACCGCAGGGTAGGCACTGTCCCTGGGACGGGTTTGATGAGGTATAGAAAGAAATGACAGTGAGACTGATTCCCGGATATAAATATAGTTGATATCAGAACCAGTATCAGGTTTCGTTTGGAAGCAAACCTTAGGAAGTACCTGGGGAATTGTACATAAAATGTCGCTATAGATCCTGCTTTTTGGATACATGCAGCCTCGATCTGATACAGGGACTTGCTGGACTGAATCCTTTATCATTTTTACGCACACATGAACCAAAATAAAATATGGTAGAGAGATTTTGGGAGCCCTACTGCGACAGCAGTTGTCCGTGCAGTATCCCTGTAGCAATCAAAGAACAGGTATTTTCCCCGAGTTTGCCTGTCATCCAATCACACGTATTCATTCATTTTTCCAAGCAATATTTTATTGAGTATATACTACAGTTCAGAGATAGTGCATGAAGATAATGGATATAAAATTGCAATTTTGGGGTATCTTTTAGAAAGAGTGTGGGTGAGTCCTTTTCTGTGTAGGCAATTGTGAGAGTGAAAGATGGTACTTCCTTATTTCTAGCTAATGCTATTTTAATGTATTGTGAATCTCTTGAACAAGTAATGTATAGGAACATTCAGGCTATAATTAAGTACCCATGTTAATTGTTATAATTATGATGTTATATTGTGGAATTTTCAGTAGTTCTTTAGCACTTTGAAAACCGGGATGTAGCTATGACATGGTCATTAAATTATTTGCAAACAGTTGTAGTAAATCCTTTTATTACTGCATACAATTCTTTAATGTCAAAATATGAGATGAAAACATACACATTGGGTTGAATTTTATTTACATTATTGTTTAATTATAGCCCTGAGACAAATAGCTATTACCAAAAATATCCTCAGTTCCTATCAAATTTAGGAATGATTTGAACTGATCTATGAAAAATATTAGTGTTGTTATTTTTAAAACTAATATATAACATTTCTAAAGATAACATTTTATGTATCTTGAGTAATTATAACTTAAAAGCTATAAATAACCTTAAAATGAAGCAGGTGGAAAACATTTATAAATTTGTTGTGGATGAACATTTGGGATGAGGAAATAGAGGACTTCTGTTCATCAAAAGAGAAACCTAGAAGTCTGTAGCCCTAGATTATACCTGGAGCTCTGCCAAAGGGTGTATTACCAAGACAAACCAATCCAACTCTACTTTGACTTCTTAATTTGAGGGGAAAAAAAAAGGAAGATGATCAATCAATTGAATTTAGTCACAAGGCATTGAAGGCTATCTCCAGATTTCAGTTGTAAGATGCCATATAGAAATTAATTACATTCATATTTTTAATGTAGTGCTTTTGATAGGTGTTTTTTCCCCAGCAGATTGCAAGTTTAATATTGTGGTTGTCTTGCCAGTTTCATTTTGAATGCATTTTAATTTAAACAGCAATTTGTGGGTCACAAGCTGTCATCAGATTAAAATTCATCACAGTTATCTAAATAACATTGTTAGGACTTTTCATTAGAACTGAGACGAATCAGCTTTCTTGATCTCAGCTCCTGTAGATTTGGGTAATAAAAAGGTGAGTGAGTGGAAGGACAAAGATCAAGAAGTCAGTGATAGTCTCTACTTGTTGAATGTCTCATTTGGCTTCTCTTACAGAAAGCTCTCCTCTCAGGGGGAAAGTGGGCTTTATAAAGAAGGAGAATGAATTCTGTGTAGTCAAGCCTCTTTGGCTGAAAAGCTAATTGATCTGTTTTGTTGTGCCCAGGGTAAGCTGGCAGAACTAATGATAGGTTAGACCTCTTTCAGGATGGGAGAAATTGGCTGCCAGGATGTAAGTGCTCTTCGTAGCTATACTAAAAACTGTTAACTTCCATAGTCATTCTCCTAATGGTAAAGTAGCAAACTGTTTTCACCTTGAGTACCCTCTCCAACTGTTTGGTCATGATCGCCTGAGTCACTATGCAAAAAAAAAAAAAAAAAAAAAACATTCTGACCAACCCTGAGTTCTGATGACTTAACAGGGAAAAGTATTGCGATCTGTTCGCAATGTCTATGGGAGCAAAAAGAGGAAGAGGGGTACAATGCTGTGTAATTAACATCTCTAGAGAAGATAACTGTAATGAATTACTGAGCATGGAGTTTATCAGAGAACCTGGACTCAACTCTATCCATGGCAGCTGATTTTTGTAGACCTTCTTAACAGAAAAAGTGATAGTTATTGTTCACCCAGCTGCTTACTACACAGGTGAGAAAACTATGATTCAGTAACTAGTAGATATTATTACTTTAAAGTGCCAGTTAACAGTATAGTCAGGGTAAAAAGCCCATGTTTCCAGGCCTGTGATTGCACTCTATGTAAAATCCTACACTCTTTGGGAGGCTACCATTGAGATAGTGGTGCCAGATTCTTTTCCCCTAATTGTCCTCATTCCTTACACCTCTGTGAAGCAACATAATGTATCAACGTCACTAGAAAAGACCACTTTAGGAATATCGAGGAAGGCAACTACAAGGTACTCAGTGATTCGGATGGTAAAATAATTACGTGGAAGAGCCACAGGTAGCTTATTTCCTTCAGTGTTTCTTCTCTTTCTTTGCCCAAAGAACTATGGGAGATTATATTTATTGATAATATTTTAGTTACAAAGGAGTAAATGTCTTGGGGTATCTTGAAGATTCTCATGGGAAAGCTTTCTTTTTCCTAGAGAATGTCTTGCTAAAAAAACACAAGTTGATCTCAATGCATTACTCTCTCTTCGAGCTCTGGAAATGGTTCTTTCAAATTTCTGTATGGTTCTTACTACCTGCTTTTCTGAATGACACAGAGACTACTTTCAATGTATATTCTGATGATGCTTCTGCATTCTCAGAGAAGTGCCTAGTCTTCTAGTCTTTGAGAAGCAAGAGTTCCTGTGATGGAACTAAGAGGATCAGGGAGGTCATTGGCAGAAACCCCATACTCAAAAGAAAGGGTAGGAACTTCCCTGGTGGTCCAGGGGTTAAGAATCTGCCTTGCAATACAGTGAACATGGGTTCAATCGCCGGTTGGGGAGCTGAGATTCCACATGCCATGAAGCAACTAAGCCATGCACCGCAATTACTGAAGCCTGTGTGCTCTAGAGCCCCTGTACTGCAGCTAAGACCCAATGCAGCCAAAATAAATAAATAAAATATTTTTTTAAAAGAAAGGGTAGACAGATAGGAAAATGATATTTTAAGATATCTTTTCTCAATGAAGAGTCCCTTAGAGTTCCAGAATCAGTTTTTCACTCAACATAGTTCTTAACACTGGCCAGGGGTCTGCTCTATTCTCTCCCATATTACCTCTCTGATATCTCTCTGCTTTCCTCTTTTTTGTCTCTCTCCAGCTACAGTGGTCTCCTCCCTATTCCAAGAAGACACCAAGTGCTTGCCCATCCTCCCAAAAAGTTTTACTTCTTTGCCTGAACTATCCTTTCTCCATATTTCCATGGCTCAATCCCTCAATTTTCAGTCTTTGTTCAAAGATGACTTTCTCAGTGAAGCCCTCATTGACTATCCTAATTAATATTTCATCACCCCTCAAATCTTCCAATACCCTTCCTTGATTTATTTTTATTATTAATTGTATTGAAATATAGGTGATTTACAATGATGTGTTGATTTCCGCTGTATAGCAGAGTTCCTCAGTAACTCGTACAGATACTCTTTTTCATATTCTTTTCCATTCTGGTTTATCACAGGATATTCAACATATATAGTTATAGTTCCCTGTGCTATATAGTAGGACCTTGTTGTTTCTCGATTCTATACATACTAGTTTGCATCTGCTAATTCCAAGCTCTCAATTCTCTCCCCCTTGGCAACCACAGATTTGTTCTCTATGTCTGTTTCTGTTTCCTAGATATGTTCATTTGTGCCCTATTTTAGATTCCACATATAACCCCTGATAGCTCAGTTGGTAAAGAATCTGCCTGCAATGCAGGAGACCCTGGTTCAATTCCTGGGTCAGGAAGGTCCACTGGAGAATGGATAGGCTGCCCGCTCTAGTATTCCTGGGCTTACCTTGTGACTCAGCTGGCGAAGAATCTGCCTGCAATGTGGGAGACCTGGGTTTGATCCCTGGATTGGGAAGGTCCCCTGGAGAAGGGAAAGGCTACCCACTCCAGTATTCTGGGCTGGAAAATTCCATGGACTTCCATGGGGTCACAAAGCGTGGACACAACTGAGCGACTTTCACTTTCACTTTTCATAAGTGCTATCATGTATTTGTCTGTTTTGTTTCCTGCTATTTCTATAGCAGATCCTGCCCATCCTAGCACTGGGAGAGGAGCAGTGCCGGGCATAAAAGCTACTAAAAATTAGACAAATACATTGAATAAATAAAAACAACACAGTAATATTTCTAGTCTCCTCTTTTTGCATTTAATTTCTTCTTGGCACTCATGCAAGGCACCTACTCAACTTAGCCACTTCCAGAATGGATTTCAGCAGAGCTCATTTACCCAAAAATTAAGTTGCTCCCCAGAAGTCTCACATACCCAGGGGACATACAATCTCAAGCAGACTTTGCTACTTTGGGAAATGAAGAGCAACTGGGGATGGGCTTTAACACATGAAACTACCACAATGTTGTTAATCAATTGTACTCCAATATAAAATAACAAGTTAAAAAATGTTTTTAATCCTAAATGTAGAGCTTGATTTATATAATTGTTTTAGATGACAATTGCAAGTCATTATATAATAATGCTAACATATTTAGATTTTACAATGTTTATTTTACTTAAAGATACATTCTTTTAAGCTTTCAAAATATAGTAAACCTTATTCTTAGTTAAGAGACTGCAATCTAAAACATTAGAAATACTGAGAATTAGCATGTTTTATTCTATTGTCAAAAAAACTTATGCGACTTCTAGTTTTGAGCCCAACATGAAAGGAGCTTGGAAGTTGCCACTCTGTACTAACAAGTAAATATCTGAACAAACTGAAAAATCAACAATTCTTAGATACATTAGAGAAGTAAGGTCACAGGAAAAATCACCATGCCCAAAACTGGAGAGGCAGACACAGAATATAATAGCTTACTGGAAGAGAAATGCAAGAGCAGAAATCACTGTGGAAACCAATACTGAGGTAGGAAAAACTGAACTGTATTTGATGTATTTGCCAAAGGCTCAGTGTGCAAATGTCTATATGATAAAAATTCCAGGGAGGCCTCTATTCTTTGGTGAATTTTGTCTCTTGAGCTCTGCCAGGCGTCACTACTGGGTGAAGAAGGTCAGAGTAAATTCCTCTTCTGGCTGAGGAGGGAAACAGAAACAATTTTGAAATACACCAGAAAATTCTACTATTCATAATAAGGCCTGCCCTCAGTCAATTCAGTTCACTCACTCAGTCGTGTCCGACTCTTTGTGACCCCATGGACTATAGCATGCCAGGCCTCCCTGTCCATCACCAACTCCTGGAGTTTACTCAAACTCATGTCCATTGAGTCACTGAAGCTCTCCAACCATCTCATCCTCTGCTGTCCCCTTCTCCTCCCACCTTCAATCATTCCCAGCATCAGGATCTTTTCCAATGAGTCAGTTCTTCCTATCAGATGGCCAAAGTAGTACAGTTTCAGCTTCAGCATCAGTCCTTCCAGTGAATATTCAGGACTAATTTTCTTTAGAATGGACTGGTTGGATCTCCCTGCAGTTCGAGCAACCCTCAAGAATCTTCTCCAATGCCACAGTTTAAAAGCATCAATTCTTCAGTGCTCAGCTTTCTTTATAATCCAACTCTCACATCCATACGTGACTACTGGAATAACCATAGCTTGGATGAGATGAACCTTTGTTGGCAAAGTAGTGTCTC
Organism: Capricornis sumatraensis; assembly: GCF_032405125.1. Taxonomy (NCBI): domain Eukaryota; kingdom Metazoa; phylum Chordata; class Mammalia; order Artiodactyla; family Bovidae; genus Capricornis; species Capricornis sumatraensis. The sequence goes on from NW_027184633.1 coordinate 644,643, forward strand.
TGCTTTTTAATAAGCTGCCTAGGTTGGTCATAACTTTTATTCCAAGGAATAAGCGTCTTTTAATTTCATGGCTGCAGTCACCATCTGCAGTGATTTTGGAGCCCCCAAAAATAAAGTCTGTCACTGTTTCCACTGTTTCCCCATCTATTTGCCATGATCTTAGATTTATGAATGTTGAACTTTAAGCCAACTCTTTCACGCTGCTCTTTCACTTTCATCAAGAGACTCTTTAGTTCTTCTTCACTTTCTGGCATACGGGTGCTATCATCTGCATATCTGAGGTTATTGGTATTTCTTCCAGCAATCTTGATTCCAGCTTGTGATTCATCCAGTCCAGTGTTTCTCATGTTGTACTCTGCATATAAGTTAAATTAACAGGGTGACAATATACAGCCTTGACGTACTCCTTTCCCAATTTGGAACCAGTCTGTTGTTCCATGTCCAGTTCTAACTGTTGCTTCTTGACCTGCATACAGATGTCACAGGAAGCAGGTCAGAAGTTCTGGTATTCCCATCTCTTGAGGAATTTTCCAGTTTGTTGTGATCTACAAAGTCAAAGGCTTTGGCATAGTCAACAAAACAGAAATAGACATTTTTCTGGAACTCTCTTGCTTTTTTGATGATCCAAAGGATATTGGCAATTTGATCTCTGGTTCCTCTGCCTTTTCCATATCCAGCTTAAACCTCTGGAAGTTCACAGTTCATGTACTGTTGAAGCCTGGCTTGAAGAATTTTGAATATTACTTGGCTGGCATGTGAGATGAGTGCAATTGTGCTTTAGTTTGAGCATTCTTTGGCAATGCCTTTCTTAGGGACTGGAATGAAAACTGACCTTTTCCTGTCCTGTGGCTACTGCTGAGTATTCCAGATTTGCTGGCATATTGAATGCAGCACTTTCACAACATCATCTCTTAGGATTCAAAATAGCTCAACTGGAATTCCATCACTTCCACCAACTTTGTTGGGGTGATGCTTCTTAAGGCCCACTTGACTTCACATTCAAGATGTCTGGCTCTAGGTGAATGACCACATCATCTTGATTATCTGGGTCATGAAGATCTTTTTTGTATAGTTCTGTGTATTCTTGCCACCTCTTAATATCTTCTGCTTCTGTTAATATCTTCTATTTCTGTCATTTATTGTGCCCATCTTGGCATGAAATGTGTTCCCTTGTCATCTCTAATTTTCTTGAAGAGATCTCTAGTCTTTCCCATTCTGTTGTTTTCCTCTATTTCTTTGCACTGATTGCTGAGGAAGGCTTTCTTATCTCTCCTTGCTATTCTTTGGAAGCCTGCATTCAGATGGGTGTATCTTTCCTTGTCTCCTTTTCCTTTTACTTCTTTTCGTAGCTGTCTGTGAGGCCTTCATAGACAACCATTTTGCCTTTTGCATTTCTTTTCGTGTTGATGGTCTTGATCACTGCCTTTTGTACAATGTCACAGACCTCCATCCATAGTTCTTCAGGGACTGTCTATCAGGTCTAATCCCTTGAATCTGTCTGTCACTTCTACTGTATAATTGTAAGGAATTTTATTCAGGTCACATCTGAATGGTCTAGCGGTTTTTCCTTTCAGTTCAGTTCAGTCACCCAGTCGTTGCCGACTCTTTGCGACCCCATGAATCACAGCACGCCAGGCCTCCCTGTCCATCACCAACTCCCAGAGTTCACTCAGACTCACGTCCATCGAGTCCGTGATGCCATCCAGCCATCTCATCCTCGGTTGTCCCCTTCTCCTCCTGCCCCCAATCCCTCCCAGCATCAGAGTCTTTTCCAGTGAGTCAACTCTTAGCATGAGGTAGCCAAAGTACTGGAGTTTCAGCTTTAGCATCATTCTTTCTAAGGAAATCCCAGGGTTGATCTCCTTTAGAATGGACTGGTTGGATCTCCTTGCAGTCCAAGGGACTCTCAAGAGTCTTCTCCAACACCACAGTTCAAAAGCATCAATTCTTCGGCACTCAGCCTTCTTCACAGTTCAATTCTTACATCCATACATGACCACAGGAAAAACCATAGCCTTGACTAGACGGGCCTTAGTCGGCAAAGTAATGTCTCTGCTTTTGAATATACTATCTAGGTTGGTCATAACTTTTCTTCCAAGGAGTCAGCATCTTTTAATTTCATGGCTGCAGTCACCATCTGCAGTGATTTTGGAGCCCCCAAAATAAAGTCTGACCCTTTCCACTCTTTCCCCATCTATTTCCCATGAAGTAATGGGACCAGATGCCATGATCTCCGTACTTTATCAATTTCAGTCTGTATTTGGCAATAAGGAGTTCATGATCTGTGCCAGAGTCAGCTCCTGGTCTTGTTTATGCTGGCTATATAGAGTTTCTCCATCTTTGGCTGCAAAGAATATAATCAGTCTGATTTCGGTATCAACCATCTGGTGAAGTCCATGGGTAGAGTCTTCTCTTGTGTTGTTGGAAGACGGTGTTTGCTCTGACCAGTGCATTCTCTTGGCAAAACTCTGTAGCCTTTGGCCTGCTTCATTCTGTACTCCAAGGCCAAATTAGCCTGTTACTCCAGGTATTTCTTGACTTCCTACTTTTGCATCCCAGTCCCCGATAATGAAGAGGACATCTCTTTTGGTTGTTCTAGAAGGTCTTGTAGGTCTTCATAGAACCATTCAACCTCAGCTTCTTCAGCATTATTGGTCAGGGCATAGACTTGGATTACTTTTATATTGAATAGTTTGCCTTGGAAACAACAGAGATCACGCTTTCATTTTTGAGATTGCATCTAAATACTGCATTTCAGACTTTTTTGATGACTATGATGACTCCTCCATTTCTTCTAAGGGATTTTTGACCACAGCAGTAGATATAATGGTCATCTGAGTTAAATTCACCCATTCCAGTCCATTTTAGTTTGCTGATTCCTAGAATGTCGATGTTCCCTCTTGCCATCACCTGTTTGATCACTTCCAGTTTGCCTTGATTTGTGGACCTAACATTCCAGGTTCCTATGCAGTACTGCTCTTCACAGCGTCAGACTTTACTTCCTTCACTTAGTAAGTCCTGCCCTCAGGAGGGACTGTTTTACCAGAGGTCCAATCTATTGGGTTTTGTTGGGTTTTGAGACTGACTGACCTGAAGGAAGGGAAATACCCTACCCTACCCACTTAAAGTGAGAGAAAATGTTGAGTGGCACTTCCCAAATTCAGTGCTGAGGAACACATGCTCATTATAAGACTGAGACCTAATCATAAGACTATAGATGCTTCTGCAGCCCCACATCACTGAAGATCTGTTTGCTGCAGTTAATTCCACCAGTATACTGTGTCTGGCGTTTCAAGGAGAAAACTGAATCATATGAAATGCTTGGTTAAAACCACAAGTGGCAGAAAAAGAGTGGAATATAAAAATAGGAACAAAGAACAATGGCAATAAATGTGAAACAGGATCAGAAATGATAGATATTAATCCAATGATATCAATAATCATTTTAAATACCAATGATTATACCAATTAAAAGATTGTCACAGAGCATCTAAAAACAAGATCCATTTATAAGAAATCTACTTTAAATCTTCATATAAAGACACACATAACTTAGAAGCAAAGGGTTATGGAAAGGGATATCATACTAATTCACAGAAGTTTGAGAAGCCGTATGAGTTTCAGTCAAAGCAGATTTGAGGGCGCGGAAAATTACCAGGCACGAAGAAGGCTTTCCATAATGATAAAGGGGTCAGTTCTCCAAGAAGCCATAACAATTCTTGATGTGTATGTGCCTGACAAGAAAGCATCAAATTAGTGAGACAAAAACAGAACTGCAAGGAGAAAGAAAGATGCCCAGCATCATAGTTGGATATTTATACACCCCTCTATCCTAAATGGAGAGATCCAGCAGGCAGAAAATCAGCACAGACATAACTGAACTCAACAACACCATTGACAAAATGGATGTAATAAACGTCTACAGACTGCTTCATCCAACAACAGCAGAATGCACATTGTCTCAAGCTCACATGGCATATACACCAAGAGGGACCACATTCTGGGACATAAAGCATGCTCTAACAAATTAAAATAGCAGAAATCATGTGAAGTCTGTTCTATTATCAGACCATGATAGAAGTAACTTGAAATCAATAGTAAAAAGAGAGGTGGAAAATTCCCAAATACCTAGAAATGAAGCTGTTCAGGTATCAACATTCCATGGGTCTTGCCCTCTGTATGTGAACATGCACAATGACCCAGCACCCAGAGACTTTGAAAGATGGGGCCTGATTGTTCTCTAATTGTGATATACATCTATCATTACTGTGGTGGTTTGTGAACTTGATAACAGCTGTGAAGTTTGGCACTTCCTCACTGTTAATACATGCTGGTATCTGAAATTTGTTCTGTTGGGGGGACAGGCATTATTTAATTAAGTAATGGTAACTGAAATTCATGCACGAGCAAACTGTTCAGAGTGAGGACTGCCTGTATAGCATACATTGAGTAATGTTCCATGGTAAGAAATAAATACCTAGAGGCCTAAGGGTGAGAATTCATATCTTGTTATGTGGAAGTCTTTCTCTAAGCGGAATGTGAAACAGAGATATAAAGAAAAAGAGAGTTGCTTTGACTTCATAAAAATGAAAGAATTCTGCATAGCAAAAGGCAACCCAAATAGAGTTGAAGATAACTGGCCAACTTGGACACATAAACATGTGACAATGTCTTTGGCCAACAATTCCTTTTCTTCACAATAGAATGAGGGAGGAAATCTCAGTGAGCCAAACCTCATGAATCGATAGATGAGAGGTTAGACTAAATTTCTCATATGGTGTGGATTTAATTTTATGGAATGCAAAGTATCTTCCAGTAGGAAATATGGAGTATTACCAGTTCAGTTCAGTCGCTCAGTTGTGTCCCCTCTTTGCGACCCCATGAATCGCAGCACGCCAGGAGTATTACCAGTCTTATCCAAATTCTTAGCAATGGACACAGGTAAACCTTGAATAACTGTGATGGCTGAGTTTCTTTTCTGTTCTACAAGAGAGAGAGAACAATTAGCAGAATGTGTGTTTCTCCAGGGCAGAATTCTAGTATTGTCTCTGGACCACTGAGCTTTGCAAAAAATCGAAACGCACAGTCTCTGGCAAATCACTCTTAAACAATCCAAAGGGAGAGAAACGGAAAGGCTGATGAACTTGCTAGTCACCGTTGTGGTCCTGAGTCCTGAAAACAGTGATGATGGGGAGTATGTGATGTCACCCGTGTGAAACTTACAGGGCATGGAGATTGAGATGTACAGGGTGTAGATTCCAGTGAAGTTGAGTAGGGAAGAATGCCTCTCAGAACCCACCTCAGCTGAATTACTTATGGTCTCAACTGGGAAATGTTGATTAAGAAATGAGAGGATACAGGCAGGAGCAACTCCTGAAATAGTGCCTAAATAACTCAAATATTCCTAAGGAATCCTGCGGACAACTGTGTCAGAGAGGAGCTGACAAATGGAATATAATAAGCACAGAGATCATGCCCTTGTCAGCTAGCGCACGGAGAGCATTACTGATCCTCAGCAAATCCTTACTGATCCGCAGAAAAATGTACTGTGACTGGGTCTAAAACCTGACTGGAATTTTCCATAGATGTGTGATATTGGAGATGCGTTTGCAGCTGCACTTGCCAAATCACCTTTTCAAAGCACAGTAGGTCATGGCCAAAGGAGCAAGGGCTGCTCTGCGTGCTCTCAGGCAGAAAAGGATTTTAGAAATGCCAAGTTCTCTTCCACAAAGGAAGGGGTTAGCAGATTATGAATTAGTGATTAGTACAAGTGTCTGTGATCCCTCAACTAATTTCCATCTTGAAGCTGGGATATAAAGACTCAGGTGCTGGGTGGTGAGCCACAATCTCTCGGAATAGGTGCTTAATCAAGACTAGATGGGCTGAATTTGGGTCTCGGCATCTGGTACCAGCTCTTTTTCCAGCAGGATGCCTTTAGACATGTCCCTGACACCTTTGCATCTATAGCTTTTTGTTGTTGTTTGGTTGTTTAAATATATAAACTGGTGATAACACTACTTGGTGGCATATTCTATTAAAAAAAAAAAAAGCAACCTTTCATTACTCAATGCAAATCAAACAGTAAATGCGTTCTCTTAGTAAACCTGCTTAACAATTTTCTGGACTCTTCTGCTCTGGGCCAGATTCAGAAATACACAAGTGAAAGAGGAGACAGTACATCATGTTTTATTCAATTGGGTCTTGATACCTATGTGTGACTCTTAACCAAGGAGTATGCAGTAGTTAGGGACACAGATTGAAATTGTTTAGAGTGTGTCCTAAACTCTGACTGCCAGGATTTAAATCTTAACTCTGGAAATTGTAAAACCTGGGAAAAATTGCTTCCCTAAACTTCATTTCCTGCATCTGAGAAAAATCACAGTATCTACCTTGTTGTAGACTGAATAATACCCTTGTCCCTGAATGTCCACATTCTAATGCCCAGAACCTGTGAATGTCACATTAAATGACAGAAGGGATTTTGCTAATGGAATTAAATGAAGGTTATTGACGGGAAGATTATCCTGGGCTACCTGGATGGGCCCGAAGTCATCACTGGTGTTCTCATGAGAGAGAGGCAGAGGGAGATTTGACTCCAAAGAGAAAGTGATGATGAAGCTGGGTTTGGATTGATGCAGCCCGAAACCAAGGAATGCTGACAAGGAAACAGATTCTATCTTAGAGCCTCTGGAGGGGACATGAATGATCCTACCAACTCCTGATTTCAGTTCAGTGAAACTGGTTTTGGACTGCTGTCTTCCAGAACCATGAGAAAATGTGTTTTGTTTTAAGCCACCAAGTTTGTAGTAATATTACGGCAGCCGTAGCAAACAAATGTGTACCTCTTAAGAACTATTACCCCAGTTAAAATGTGTGACTGGAGGCACACTTAGTGGCATATGTGCGTGCAGCAGGTATGCCATCATAAGCCATTCTTAACAACCTGAATCCTTGGATTTGCAGGATCATCAAATCCAGTAGTGTGGTTGCCATTTATCTCCTTGTTCATCCTGGTAACATGTCTAGACAGCTAGTAGAGAGAGCTGGGTCCTTCTCCACAGGTCCTCTCACCTCTATTAATTAGAAAGAAAGTCAGAGTTGCTCGGCCATGTCCAACTCTTTGTGATCCCATGGACTGTACCCCCCGAGGCACCTCTGTCCGTGGGGATCCTCCAGGCAAGAATACTGAAGTGGGTTGCCATGCCTTGCTCCAGGGGCATCTTCCCAACCAAGGGATCGAACCCAGGTATCCTACATTGCAGATGGATTATTTACCAACTAAGCCACCAGGGAAGCCCATGAGTACTGGGGTGGGTAGTCTGGCTCCTTTCTTCAGGGGATCTTTCTAACCCAGGAATCGAACTGGGGTCTCCTGCATTGCAGTCAGTTTGTTTACCAACTGAGCTACCCAGGAAGCCCTAATTAGAGGGAAGAGGTCACTTAAGATGTTACTTAAGTCACCTTATTCTTTTCCTTTCCTTCATGACTCTTCATCCAACTGGTCTTTATAAATTTTAAAGAAAACAAAGTCATTTCTCAATGGATTCAGATACTACCCCAAATTAATATTCCCAGTAAGTTCTTGTTTTTAGTTCCAGAACCTCATCACCAGAAATTCCTGAGCCTAAATCCCCCCTAGCTTCTGGGATCACTCATTTTTCTCATTTCTACCTTTTCCTTTTAGTTGAGCCTTGTCATTTTAGTCCCTTCTTTAAACACAACTCATAATCAGGTGACATGGCCAAGTGATGAATGTATAGATGGTTTGGTTTTAATCCTGGGTTTTTTGCCATCTACTTACTATATGACATTGGACAGGCTCTTTAACCTCTCTGAGCCTCAGTTTCAAAACAATACATAATATTATAATAATACTAAAGATAGTAAAATAATAAAATAGTATAATAATACTAAAATACAAAAAAAAAGTATTATAAATAATACGTACCCAAGATTGCAATTGTGAGGATTAAATTAGTTTAATATTTGCTAAGCACTTAAAATAGTACTTGTTACAGTGTAAGCACTGTAATTGTGCTTGGTAATAATAATAAATGCAATTCCAAGCACATAACTTACTCAACTTTCTGTCATAACTTTGAGGTATGTATTTGATGAAATCAATAAAATCATTCTGTTTCAAGGGGAACAGAAAAATATTTTTGAACAATTGTCCATGTGGCTATTTCACCACGTTTAGTGTTTCCAAATTTCTGTACAACAGCCGGGGCTAGTCCAGTAGCAAATTAGAAATAGAGCTTATGTTCTGCACCTTTTACCTCACTGTCCCCCACCGCCCCCCCCACACACAAATCCCCATCTCTTTGGACATAAACTTCCATTTGTCCTCCATCTTCTGTACACCTACTTCTAAGAAAGTGTCTGGGTCCATCCATGTCATTACAAAGTAGCACTGACATATAAACACTATCATGTGTAAAATAGCAAGCTAGTGGGAAGCTGCTGTATAACACGGAGAGCCCAACCTGGTGCTGTCCGATGACCTAGAGGGGTGTGACGGGAGGGCCGAGGTAGGCTCAATTTTATATATATATATAGATATATATATATATATATATATATAATTATGACTGATTTGCTTTGTTGTATGGCATAAACCAACACAACATTGTAAAACAATTATCTGCCAATTTGAAAAACAAAGGTGTATGATCTCCAGCTTAGTGTGAATTTAAGACAAAGGTACCATTTACATCAGAGAGACAGCTTTTCAAGACTGGCTTTGCTTTTCAAGTTTGTTTTGTTTTCCTGTCTCTCCCAGCCTTCCAACCATGGACAAATACAGGAGATCCATATTATGGCTCAACACTTAGCACCTGTGCCATTCTCTGAGCCTGAAACGGGCATCTGGGCAACACTCCTGTCCTGGGACTGCTGAGAGGACCACGCCTAGCTCTGTCTCAGGCAAAGGATGAACTGCTGCTCAGGCAGCCCATTGCATCCCATCACCCTGGGTACACGGCAGTGACTGGTTCAGGGAGGGCCTGGGTGGGCTCCTCACAGTCAAGGGCTGTTTCTGGATCTCTAAGAAGAAAATATTTAGCGCAAGGAAGACATGCATCCTTGAGTCTGAAATTCTCAAATCTTCCACAAGCCACCTTCTAATTCTTAAGAGATATATGCAGGGAAAATGCCCTGCTTAGTAATAACTAGAGTTTTAGCCTGAAGTCCCACACAAAATGTCTAATCTTAAGAAACAGAAGAGGCCCTAGGTGAGATCTCACTTGTGGCCTAGACCAGTATTGGGCACGATATAGAATAAGGACTACCTGGCTCATAATTACCTGAAGTACTGTTGAAATCCAGACTGTTAACTCTTCCACAAAGCAAGGAAATTAAGAGTGGTGGGGCCAGAATTATGCAGTTTTCATGATTAGTAACTAGTCATTATTTCCAGTCTAACCTGAAAGCAATTTGGTCTCTTTTCTTTCAGGATCTTATCCTTACTTTGGTCTTACAGCTTCCAAACTGAGGAGGAGGAGGGACAAGTGTTCTGAAAAAGGAGGGGATCCAGGCAAGGAAACAGTGTTCAGTTTGAACATTTAAAAAATAGTTTATTCTGGGAAAATGGTGCAAGGAGAACAAAAGAAGGTGGGTCAAATTTTAGGAAAAGTAATGAAATTTAGTGAGCAAATAGCAGTTGAAGGGAAAAGCAAACTGAAATACAGCATCAGTTTAAACAGTTGATGTTAGAGACAGAAGTAGGAGCATCATGCCTACGGAGAGGAAAATACAGTTCTCCCATACTGTTGTCCCCAGGACTGAGCAGAACTTGGTTCATTTAACTTACTGGTTTTCAACCCATAGCATCCACCTGTAAATAAAACACAGGACACTGTGTTGTGATTGCATAACAAATTGTAAATATTAATCATCACAGGTCCAAAAAGCAAACATGCTATTGACAAAAGGTGAGTTGTACAAGGGGAAAGACAGAACTGGGGGCACAAGCAGTCACAGGCATAAAGAAAAGGACGGGATTAGAGTGAAAGGGAATCCTGTAGCTATGTACTATAGCTAATATTTCCTGAGAGCTTCCGTGTGTTGGACATTGAAGGCTGCAAATGTGTTATTATTTGCATCCTCACGGGCAACTCCATGCAGTGGTGGTGATCATCCATTTCCTCATTGTACAGGTGAGGAAACAGAGGCCCAGGAAGGTTGAGTAAATTGCTCAGGATTGCAGAGCTAACAACCTGAAGAACAAAGCTTCCAAGCCAAGTGGTCCATCTCCAGAACCAAGGCTTTTAGCCACTGTGCTACCACTTCTCCCTTCGGTAAAAGCCAGCAAAAATGGCATGGCATTACGGAAGAGAAGCGGCGTAAATAATGAAATGAATACGATGTATTGAAAGGAAGAGGGATGAGAAGTAGTGAGGGTAGGGGTTTATCTTCCTGCCTCATGTTAGGGTGCTAAAATCGATCTACAATGGATACAGCAGATGAACACAACGTTTAGAATTATGGGGGTAACATTCATGTGGCCAAAAACTGTCTCTGGAGAGGGGAACTGGGGTTAGAAAAGTTGAATTTCTGTATTTGAAATGCTATCATGTCCACATATTATTTTCATAAAAAATATTTCTATTTGTTTAGAAATAGCTTCAACGGTGTAAATGCATTAAAACGTGAAATTCAAAGTCATCTTTACATCTCATACATTTGTTAAGTGCTTGGCTTATTAGAATTGTTCTTTTCAGCTTTGAAGGTTCTTTTTTTTTAATGAAAAGCAGTATAAATTTTAAAATTTAAAAATTGTTCCTGGTAATATTGCCAGCAAGGCCGAGAGAAGGTGTGGAACTATTACAAGCAAACTGGATTTCAGCCCTGCTTCTGGGAGGCCGTCCTGACAACAAAGGGAAGGAGAGTCTCTAAAGTCAGGGAGCAGAAGCTTTGATCCTCTGGAGTTGTCACAAACTACTTAGAGTAAATGAACCAGGCGGCAGGGTGCCGGGAGGGGGCTGTCGGGCTCTCTGTGATGGTGTTCTTTGTTTTTGTGGGACTAATCTCAGAAATATTGCATTAGGCTCAGTGCTGTGCATTTTTAGGCTGGAGTTACCATATTTTTCCATCTGTATACTTCATGAACGCAAGCACTTTTTTGCTTCCTTTAAAATGGGAATCTCCTATTTGAATTGCCTGGTGAAGACCTTTGAAGTGATTCATTAAGTATACATATGCGTGCTCTATCTCCATCTATGTATCTGTCAATCATCCTTTCCCTACTCACCTACCTGTATTAGTCTGCTCAGGCTGCTATAACAATATAGCATAGACTAGGGGGCTTAAACAACAGACGTTTCACACTCCTGGGAAGTCTAAGATCAAGGCAGATCTGCTTCCAGGTGAGTCCTTCATTTTTGGCTTGTAGATGGCCATCTTCTGCTGTGTCCTCCTCACATGGTGGAGAGAGAAAGCTCTAGTGTTTTTTTCTGTTTCTTATAAGAGCTAATCCCAGCTCTACCTTCATGGCCTCTGCTAAACCTAGTTACCTCCTAAAAACTCCGTTTCCTAATTGCATCACACATAAGGGGATAGAGCTTCAGTATATGAATCTGTGGAGGGGGACAAAAGAATTCAGTCTTAACTCTCTATATCTGTTTCTATCTGTCTTTCTGTGTAGAATAATAATAGTGGCTTATAATTCATTTCCCTGTGTTATTTTATCCTTCTCAAACTCGTGTGAGGTAAATTGGCCATAGGAAAATCACTGATTTCACTGAAACACTTGAAGGTGGAATTAACTTTGGGATCACACAATCAATAAATGATGATGCCACAGTTCAGTCCACTTCTTCTCCATCCTCCTTTCCTTCTCCCTTCACTTTCTGACTCTATTCCAGCCACATTATTTACTAGCTTTTCCCTGAGGACACTGGTATCCTTCTGGGCCTTGGAGAGGTTATTCCCATTATCTGGAAGTCTTCTTCCTCGTATATCTGATTCAGGTGCCTCCCTCTACACTGTTCACATTGAGCCTTCCCAGTAAGACTTCTCCTGTCTACTGTTTAACTTGAAAACCTTGTTTCTCTGCCCACAAGGTCAATTTCCCATATACTGCTTAATCTCTATTGCGTTTGTTACTAGGCTTCCCTGGTGAGTCAGTCAGTAAAGAATCCACCTGTAATGCAGGAGACCTAGTCCGATATCTGGGTCAGGAAGAGCCCCTGGAGAAGGAAATGGCAACCCATTCCAGTATTCTTGCCTGGGAAATCCTGTGGACAGAGGAGCCTACAGGTGGGCTACAGTCCCTGGGGTTGCAAAGAATCTGACAAAACTTAGTGCCTAAACCACAACAACAACTTGTCAGATAATTTACATTGATTTCTGTTCTCCCCTCTGACTAAAAGATAGGCTACACAGAGTCAGGAATTTTGCTTTCATTGAACCTAATAGAGGCCCAGCAGAACTCTAGGGTCTGCAAGAACTGGACACAGTTGTAACTCTTCTGTTTGGTATTTTAGCAGCCTATCTCAGAGCCAAGCCAGTTATTGAAGAGAATCTTTTCTGATACTTTAAGCAGTATGATAAACTTGAAATAAACTTAAACTTTCCACAATTACAGAGCAGGCATGGATTCTTCCTTTGTTTCGCCAGACACATGAACCTGGATCCAAAATCCATCCTCTCCGGGTGAAGTGGGAATGCACAAAGATGACTGGCCTAAGTCTCAGCTGGATAAAAAAGATGCACAAAAGAGACATTTAAACATTTTCAAAAACTAAAACCATAAAGTGTGTTTCCTCTTCACACATCAGGGATTATCTAGCCTTTAGTGTGGTTCGAGTAGTGTGGGGTGGTAGGGGTTGGGGAGAGAGAGATGTAGAGAGAAGTAAGGATGAGTTGCCCTGTCTCTGCCTCCTCTGGACCTTAGTTCTTCCTGGACTGTCACTCCTTACACTCAAAGCAGATTTCAGGAGTCAGCACACATGGTCATGATGTGTGCCTCACTCCACAACCCAGTCACTGGGACCCAGAAAATTTTGCAACCTCAAGTCTCCCTCAACACATCATGACTCATATATATCAATGAGTAAAGACACATAAACTGTAGTAGATTAATAAGAATAAGTTTATATATATATATAAATTACATATATACATATTTGTACATGAATCTGGGAAAGATGAGAGCCCATTGAGGCAAATGGCTAGGGGGAGAGGAAGCAGCTAAAGATAGCAGTGGGCACTCTGCCAGTTCCAAGTGTAGGGAAAATAGCCAGAAGTTTGGGTTGGCCAAGTTTACAGTCAAACCAGGGATGTCACAGTGGATGATACATGCAGGTTATTTTCCATCCTCCAAATGCAACTTCTCAAGTCTGGTATGTACTTTTGCACTGGGCTCATGTGTTTCTCACCTTGCAGCACACTTACACCGACATTCCTCACCCATGCACATACACCACACACGTACTCCTGCACACCGCTGAGAGTGTGGTCCTTTGGCTCGTGGTAGGAAGGAAACAGGTTAACAGTTTCACTTAAGTGGGTAGAGTCGTTTTCCAGCAAAGCCCGTTCATCATTGCACAGGATCTGCAGAGCAAGATATGCTCTTTATTTGTTGAGTTACTTCAGAGAAGAAAGAAGTTCGCTAATGCTCCAGTGAAATCCCAGGCAGGTGATGAAAGTACCAGACCCAGAGCACAGACGCAGCTTCCCTGACCAGGAGCCACTAAACACAACACTGTGCTCCTCCAAAGTCAGAGGGGTGCCCTGAGTTGGGGTCCCAGGTGTTCTGAGCATAGAAGTTCCTCTCTAAATATATATGGTGCTATCCCCCGTCGTGCTGTGTGGGTTTGGGCTGGGGAGGCCTGGGTGCTTCGTGTGAGTGGAACACCAGAAGTGTACCCAGTCATAGCAGGTGTGGTGCTGTCCCCCAACACCCCCTCTGTGCTTTGCATATATGAGTTCCAAGTCCAATGGCAGGTGTTGACACTGGGGCCTCCCATCCTAGATGAAATGTTGCGCCTCCCATGTATTCCACCCATGGTGTATTGGCCAGGTGGGCCCCAGTTGTACTGATGGGAAGTGTGGATACCAGGTCCTCCAGTCCTGGGAATGATGTTGTTCCCTCCTATACCACCACCACTTGCATCTTGGACAGGTGGGTTCCAAGCCAGGGGTGGGTCTCACACTTGCAAATCCAATGGATGCATTGTTGCTCTGGTGGAAAGTGGAAATTGACTTGTCCCTTAACACAAATTTCTTCTCCATGGTGATGGGATTTGTAACTGTAGATTTTCTACACTCGTGTGGGTCCTGGGTGCAGCGATGGGAAGTGGTCACACCCCGACCTCTAACCCTAAGGATGGTGGTGTCCCCTGCCATCACTCTACCACCTGGATTCAGCTCAGGTAGAACCCAGGCATTTGGCTTCAAGTTGAAAGCAGATATGTGCCCGGATGCTGGGATGGTGGCCTGCCCTTCCTACTGCAGCAGCCGTGCTGCAGTGAGATGACTCCCAGGTGGCCTGGCCCACAGTAGGAACACACGTGGTGCTGGGTGCCCCACACAGTTCTGTCCAAAAGTTAGGTGGGCCAGATGCTTCTGAATAATTGAGGCCTAGGGCATTCACACCAGCCTCAAAACTCCCACAAGCCTCCCATAGAGGCTGCAGGTCCCATCAACAGTGGGCCTGATACGGTACTACCAGACAGCAAGCTACTGTCTCCAGTACTGGGCACCAGGACCAGGCACTGTGGTATCCGCTCCAAAACCAGCAGTAGCAGATACATCCCTGGGGAAACACCTGAGTTGTAGACAAAGGCCGGCTGCATGCTGATGGTGCTGGTGGCAGACAGGGGGTCTGGCAAGCCTGAATCCACTGTGCTTCCTCTGGGTGTCTGGACTGCTGAAGAAGTTAGCTTTCTATCTTGTTCTAGGGCTAATGGGTTTCCCAGTGGAATAGACTTGGTAGGCTTCTTCCTACTGTTGGCCCCAGATGTGGGCTGAATGGTGAGTTCTGGGTCCAAGCTTCTGGGTTTCAGGCTTCACTTGAAACATGGGTGCCTCTGTTGACCAGATTCACAGGTAAATAAGTTGAGGCTTGGGTCCAGGCATTGCCACCACTGGGTGCTGTGTTCTCAGAACCAAGAACAGCCATGTGATATGGGTAATGGTTCTTCTTGGAGTCAGAGGTAGACTGAACAATAACAGTCTGAGGAGGAAGTGTTGTGTGCATAGCATCAGTGTCAAAGACTGGTTTGACATCTGTAGAGATGCTATCTGCTGGAGCATAGATAACTGCTGAAGCCATAGGTGGGGGGCTGGGAAAACCAGGAACTGAAGTCATAGGTGGGGGGCTGGGGGAAACAGGAGCTGAAGCCATAGATGAGAGGTTGGGGGAAACAGGAGCTGAAGCCATAGTTGGGGGGCTGGTTGAGGCAGGATTTGGGGATTGAGGGAAACAGCCAAAGCCCTGGGCGGGGGGGTGGGGGGTGGGAAGACAGGGCCCAAAGCCGTAGATGGGGGCCCAGGGGAGAAGCAGCCAGAACCCTAGATGGAGGGATGGGGAAGACACCGGCAGGAGTCCTTGATAGTGGGGCTGGGGAAGGGGGAGTAGTGTCTGTGTCAGTGATGCCCGAATCTGAAGGAGGGCACACTTGCAGATGGCATGACTGGGGTGGCAAGAGAGGCTGCAGCAGAAGTGAGGGGCTGCTCAGTTAGAATGGGGAGTGGTGGGAGGGGGAGAATCTACACACATGGGTGTTGGGGATCAATTTTGGTTGGAGGGTGGCTGGGAGGAGAGGGTTAGGGCGCTCAGAGGTATGGAGAGGTCAGAAATAGAAGGTGGTGTTGCTTCGAGTGAACACTGAATGCCTTTATCCTCCGTACGGGTAATTCCCACAGTGAGATTGGAAACTGGAGGAAGAACAGAACCTGCAGCAACAGAATGAGAGATCACGGGGGCTGTGTTTCTTGCCTCCTGACCCATATAAGGTGTCGGGCAAGGTGGAAGGCCAGCCGGATTGGGGAATCTGGAGGACAGGTCGGCCAAGTGGGTGGTGGTAGGAGGGACCTGCAAAATGTGACTGACCGGGGAGCCTGTGGTCCCTGGGGCAGGCGGAGGGGCACTGCGGCGTCGCATGGCCTTCCTTGCGTCCTTCAGGATTTTGTTCCGCTGACGCTGCATGTTTTGTTTCAGGGTGCCCGAGGCTTTGGCGAGAGTCATGCCTGGAAGCTTCCGAGGCGGAGGAAGGTCACTGCGACCCCACGGCAGAGGCAGCGGTGGTGGCAGTGGCGGCAGCAGTGGCGGCAGGGGCAGAAACTGCGGCATGGGTGTCTTCCGCTTGAGGGGGTGCCTACTGCGGGCAGATCCCAGGGGAGAAGAGCTGCTCCGTGGGGTGTCTGAAGGTTGTTCACGCCGCAGCGCCTTCCCAGCCATCAGCGACTCTGGGGAGCTGGGGGTGAGGTCTTCACCCCGCACTTCTATTGGCCTGTCGGGCAGCAGGTTGCAGCACGGACTTGGGGCAGAGAGCACCGTGGCCAGGGGGCCAGGCTGCGAGGGAGGCTGGCGGTCTCCAGCAGTGCCGTCTAAGCAGATGGCGGGGCTTTCGGAGGAAGAGTTCATCCGAGGCACCTGGGCTTCCTCATTGAACTTGCTTTCTGGGTGCACCGGAAGGCAGTTTGCAGGCTCAGGACTGCACTGGAGGGACGTGAGGACCCCGCTGGTCTCCTGGGGCCTGGGCGTCATTGTCATATCCCTGTTGCAGTACGGACTTATCTTCCCATTGTCCTCTCCTTCAGCCTCTGTGTGACCTTCCTCCTCTGTCATGCCTTCCCTGGGCTCTTCTTGGACCATCGCCTCACTCTCCTTTGCGCAAGGAAGTGGGAGGTGACTGGTTGGTACCGGCTTCTCAACCTCAACTACCTGGGCAGGTAGCTCAGGTAGTGAACGCAGGAGAGTAATTTTGCGCCCAGGTGGAGGAATTCTGATGGTTCTCGAAGGTCCGGACATCACGGAATTACGAGTGGACAAGACGGGCTTCTTCTTCCGTGAGTTCCTCAAGTTCACCAGGGGTACGATGCCCACAGGGGAGTACCCAGCCTGCTGGATGGGGTACCGCCTTCTTGGCGCGATGTCAAAGCTGGATGATAAAGGCAGTTGATGCTGGTGCAGCCTGTGAACAGGGTGGAAAGCAGAAGCTGGAGCAGCGGGGTGGCCCCGGCCGGATGTGATGGCATCCCGAGAGGGCAAAACCAGCGAGCGACGGCCCGGCGGGTGCCGGCGGCAGAGCCTGGAAACAACTTTACACAGGAAATTGCCCATATAGGACAGATTGTGCGCCAAACGCCCTGAGAATAGAGTGTGAAACTGGGAGAGCGTCTCCCTAGCTTCTGACTCCTCTCGTGGTCAAACACGCACTGGAGGGAGGACTCCTCAGCCGGGCACTTGTGATGCGTCCATGGTATAGGCATCACAGAGAAACTGTGCTGCGCGCCTGCAGGTGGCAAAGGGCGGGGCACAGGGCGGGGCACAGGGCGGGGCCCCAGCTCATGACCTCTCCTGAGCTCTCTAGCAGCCTAGACTTCCCACTGGGGGTGGCAGGTGTTTGGCACCAGATGGGCCACCATTCAGAGACTGCTCAGGACTGTGGCGGCCTTCTCCTCCAGAGGTCATCCTGTCTAGCACCTCATCGTGCAGCCACCTTGGTGCCTGCATTTGTGTCGGCCAGCCCTTCCCTGCCTGGGTCTCAGAGGCCTGTGCAAAGCTGAGTGCAGGAGCCGCCAACGCCGTCGGAGGGCGTTCTGGCACCTATGGGGACCTTCCCAGCTTCACTGTGAAGCCTGGAGCCAGGAGCACCTTCTCCACTGCTGCTGCTCTGCCACCATCTCCAGCCGGCAGGGAACCCTTCCTGGCAGGTAAGGCTCTTTTCACTTCTTTTAGAAATTTGGTACAGCAGTTAAACTTTCGACTGTTCTTCAGGGTGTGCAGATGGTAATGGCTTAGCCAGGATTTGAACCAAGCCTGCTCTGGGCTGTGGTGCCTCCTTGTCATACATGCTTCATGTGTTGTTGTTCTTTTTTTGTACTCCTTGTGGCACTTAGCCCTAAGTGTCATACCTATAATGAGCCTATATCCTACCCTGTAGAAGGTTTTCTTTTGCTCAGTTCGTGAACTGATTGCCTACTGCACTGGGTTCTGATCTCAGAAGATGCAGGTTAGGGACCACCAGTTGTCAGCATAGCACCAGCGGAAGTGTTCCCTTTAGTCTAGTTTGAAGGATCCAGATATGTAAAGATCGTAGTCTAGATAAATCGTGGGCTTTCCTGAAAGAAATTTACCAGTGAATTATTCTGTATGGATTAGGAGCCAGTTTCTATGGATGGCCTTCCTGGAGTATGTTCAGTAAGGCAACTCATTCATGTCTAGAAAGCAAATACATCATTTATTGCAGCTTCATAGTGGAGCCCTGTGTCAGTTTAAAATAGTCAGCACAATTTGGTCACTGTGAGCATGTCAGCTTGGGCCAATCTTTACTACTGTGTATAATTCTAGAGATTCTTATGCCCAGGAGAGAAGACACACTCTTGGGTGTCTAGGACAAGGGAAAGATGTTATTATTCACAAGGTAGAAGCTTCAAAATAATAGGAAAGAACTTCAAAACCCTAGTCTAACATGGCTTGATTGAGTTTGAATCTTGTTTCTTTGGCTTACTTCATTGGAGTGTTTTCTTTCTCCTTGGCTGACATTGTGTGTTACACATCAGGCATGTGACATGTAGAGGTTTCAGAACCCAGAATTGTATTGATCAGTGAAACTTTATTTATATATTTTAGTTTAAAATCTATTTAAAATAACACTGGACATAATTCATATATTATACATTAGTTTTGCCCTCTGCTCTTCAGATTCTTTTTATAGTATGTCAGAGCAAATTTGGACTTCCATCCCCAATAAGATTTGAGATTGGAGGACACAAAAGCTTTTTCTCAGACCTAAATTATGTCTGAAAAAAGCGAGAAATATCATAAGCTCTACCTGACCTCTCTAGGAGCAGAAATGATTTACAGCCGTGGCATTTAACCATAATTCCTTGATCTCGTTTGAGAAGTTCAGTAAGGAACAATCTCTTGATTTTTGTTTCTTCCTTGCTTTCTTGTCTTGCTTACCAACAATCCATTGTAATCCATGAATTAATATGGCATCAGGGTGAATGTTCTCTGGAGCTCATTCAAGTAACTTTTTTCCCTAAAATAACTCTAATTTCCTTGTTTTTCAGCTCCTCATCTTTCCTTGCCCTTTACTAAAACCAGAACTCACCAAAAGCTGACTGGCTTTGTGCAGACCCTTCTTAGGACACTCTTTCCTTAATTATTTTATTCATCACTCTGTTTCATTTTTTGCCTTCTAGAAATATGTTGAAATCTTTCTGTAGTAGATGACTTCCACAACATCTTGGCTTTTATTGGCTTATTATCTTGGATATTTCTACACTTTTATTTAAAAATGGTTTGAGAAGGAATAGAAAGTAAATATATTTCCTAGTCTGCCATCTTGAGCTGAAAATCCTGGTCAGTTTTAGCATCCAACCTTCCCATAGGAAAAAAAAAAAACAAAAAAGCCCTTGGCATTAATAGGTGTAACAACTCAAGATTTCAGCTTTTCTGGGGTAATCACTAAGGACTTAGTATGTGGTAATTCCTAATGCTGCTGCTGCTGCTGAGTTGCGTCAGTTGTGTACCAACTCTGTGCAACCCCATAGCCGGCAGCCCACCAGGTTCCTCCGTCCCTGGGATTCTCCAGGCAAGAATACTGGAGTGGGTTGCCATTTCCTTCTTCAGTGCACGAAAGTGAAAAGTGAAAGTGAAGTCGCTCAGTCGTGTCTGACTCCTTGCGACCCCATGGACTGTAGCCCACCAAACTTCTCTGTCCATTGGATTTCCCAGACAAGAGTACAGGAGCAGGTTGCCATTGCCTTCTTCTAATTTCTAATGGGAAAATAATAACTATTTCATGGAATTTATTTGAGGATTACATTAGATAATGAACACACAAATGCTCTCTAAAGTTTAAAAGTCCATAAAAATGATTTTGCAATTGATTTGTTGCTACTTCAGTTTTCCTTGGCAGTGATTTATGACCTTGCTTGTGTGAGACGATGCTTTCTGATTTGTTGTTTTGAAAGTTAGATTATATATTTCAACAGCTCAATGAAAATAACATCATTTCTGAAGGTTAAGGGTGAAGCCGTAAAGGTTTCTTGATACCTGTCACTTTACGATATTTTCAGCAGCTCATTCACTCATGTACTTCTCCTCCCTATTTTGTTGTGGACCTACTACCAGCCAGATACCTTACATCAGGTGTTGGAAAACATTTTCCGGATTTTTAAATATATATCTTAGACTTGTTGGGCCGTATACCGTTTCTGTAGCTTCTTCTCCTCCTCTTTCTTCAGCAGCCTTTCAAAATGTAAGGCTCAGTATTAGCTCACCCGTCATCAAAAGACGGGCTGAGCTCACAATGATTTGTGAGCAATTATCTGCCAGTCCCTGCTCTCCATTGTCACTGAGTAAGAGGTGCATTTTTTTTTAGTAAATCATGTCTTTGAGTCAACTCTTAGTCTTCCGGAGCTTGTCCTTACTCTCTTGCTGCTTCTAATCAACAGGGCATTCAGAGAGATCCTGTTAAAACATAAATCAGATTGTATTGCTCAGATCTCTTCAGTGGCTTACTGCAAGCAGAAAGCAAAGTCCTCAGAGTGCCTCCATAGGTAGGCCTAGAAATCTGGGCCTCTGTTTCTTCCCTGACTTGTTCCTTCTCCTCTCTACTTTGCTTACTCTATTTCCCACAAACGGACATCCTTTCTGTTCCTTGAATACTCTAGGCACATTCTTGCCTCCTTCTCTTTCCATCTGACTGTTCTCTCTGCTGGTAATATTCATTCCCCAGATATGCACCTTGCTCCCTTCCACAACCACCTTAAATTCCTTGATAAATTTTATCTCCCCCATAAAGCCTTCATTTATTACTTAATTTCAAGTGGCAGGTACCTTCTATCAGCCACCTCCATCTCCCTACCATGCTTTCCATTTTTTCTCTAGCACTTACCTGATATACTAGTTATTCTATGCATCTATTTAATTTTTATTTACATATTGATATATTTTTATATTTGCTTGTATATTTTTGTCTGCCTCCTCAATTGAAGAGAGGGTATATTCATCTGTGTTGATTACTGCTGTGTCATCAACCTATAAAACATTCTGAAGAATGGTGCCTGAAATTTGATAAGGGATTAAGAAATTGGCCACATAACTAAATATGTACATAAATAAATGAACAAATCTCCAGGGCTTCTGGATGAGGTCTAATGAAAAGAGGAAGACGAATGATTGGGACAGGGTACTACAAGAAGTAGAATTTGGAATACTCTGATAGCTATCCTAATAGAGAAGGTCTTGTTAATTTAGATAGTTTTAATGAGAGAGCTGGGAACTAGGGACACACAGCATCAAGATTTTTAGAATATATTGTGTAGAGTTCTTTTTAAGTGTGCACAGATATCACTGAAAATCCATGCATGTGTGCATGACTCTATTACTTTATTTAGTGTTTTACAAGAGCCTCTCAAGGACAGGGTTATAGTAAGTATCAGTATCTTTCCTTTATAATGAGCTTAATTTGTTCAAAATTATATCATAATTTTTTTGCAACTGTGAAACCAAACTAGCTTTTGAGTAGACACTCCCTAGAAACCTGTGCGGAGAAGGCAATGGCACCCCACTCCAGTACTCTTGCCTGGAAAATCCCATGGACGGAGGAGCCTGGTAGGCTGCAGTCCATGGGGTTACCAAGAGTCGGACACGACTGAGCGACTTCACTTTCACTCTTCACTTTCATGTATTGGAGAAGGAAATGGAAACCCACTCCAGTGTTCTTGCCTGGAGAATCCCAGGGACGGGGGAGCCTGGTGGGCTGCCGTCTATGGGGTCGCACAGAGTCGGACACGACTGAAGCAACTTGGCAGCAGTAGCAGCAGCAGAAACCTGTGACGTTAATAAAACCAACAAACATGTGTTCAGCTTCCAATGATAGACATACTACAGACTCAATTATGGGCCGTCCATTTTAATGAGGGCAAGAAGTGATTTAACAAATACAGAGCAAAGAGGATGTTAAGCTTTGTCCTCTGTTAATATTTGCAATGGATAAAGTGGGCTCCAACATCTTCAAGATAGCTTGAGACCATCATCTCTGTGTCATGGCAGAGGGATGTTCAGCCAGGATATTGTTCTCTGTCACTCAGAAAAATACCCATAATGTATAATGATACTTACTGAGTCAGATATGAGACTTTTGGGTGGTTAGAAGTCCTTTAGCATGATTCTTTCAGATGCCTTAGCGACAAGATGAAGCTAGCCGCTTTGGACACTTTCAGCAATGAAGAGTTTGTTTGGATGTTAATTTTCATGCTGAATGAAATTCAGCTGAATGAATTTCGTGCTGAATTCACCCTACCTACTTGAAACTGCAGCACAGCACACACACTTCAGTTACCAGTTCAGTTCATTCCACAGAATTTTCATAAAACATAGTGTTCTATATACCTGGGATGTATCTCACTTCGTTTTAAGAATTTCCAGATAATTCTTCATACATAGTGTTACAATTCCAATCTTCCCAAGTCCTGCACCAGTTACATAGAACACAGCACATTTATTTCTCTGGTTGTTCAGATCCCAGTGAAAGAAGAATGGAATGGAATCAAAGAGATGAGATCAGAATTCTTGTCCCAGATTTACCATAAAATAATTGTGTTCTCAGGAAAATTATAGCTATTCTAGACCCCTTTCCTTTTCTTTATTTCAACAGAGTTGCATTCAGTTCAGTTCAGTTCAGTTGCTCCGTCGTGTCCGACTCTTTGCGACCCCATGAATCACAGCACGCCAGGGCTCCCTGTCCATCACCATCTCCCGGAGTTCACTCAGACTCACGTCCATCGAGTCAGTGATGCCATCCAGCCATCTCATCCTCTGTCGTCCCCTTCTCCTCCTACCCCCAATCCCTCCCAGCATCAGAGTCTTGTCCAATGAGTCAACTCTTCGCATGAGGTGGCCAAAGTACTGGAGTCTCAACTTTAGCATCATTCCTTCCAAAGAAATGCCAGGGCTGATCTTCTTCAGAATGGATTGGTTGGATCTCCTTGCAGTCCAAGGGACTCTCAAGAGTCTCCTCCAGCACCACAGTTCAAAAGCATCAGTTCTTTGGTGCTCAGCATTCTTCACAGTCCAACTCTCACATCCATACACGACCACAGGAAAAACCGTAGCCTTGACTAGACGGACCTTAGTCGGCAAAGTAATGTCTCTGCTTTTGAATATACTATCTAGGTTGGACATAATTTTTCTTCCAAGGAGTAAGCGTCTTTTAATTTCATGGCTGCAATCACTATCTGCAGTGATTTTGGATCCCAAGAAAATAAAGTCTGACACTGTTTCCACTGTTTCCCCATCTATTTCCCATGAAGTGATGGGACTGGATGCCATGATCTTCGTTTTCTGAATGTTGATGTAGATGACACCAAATAACATCCCCCTCTTTGCAGTCGTAGCTTCGATGTTATTGGTATTCTGAAACACATGAATACAATGACACATGAAGCTGTGCACCATCTCTGTAACTATGTTTTTAGCGTTGCCTCTATTTTGAAAATGAGAGCATGGCTGAGCACAGAAGTAGACGTTTTGACCAGAGGCTCCAAAGTAAATGCAACTAAACCACAAGTTTCCTTCTTTCCTGAAGCTCACTTAACTGAAACATAGGCTGCTGGACATCAAGCGGTAAAGCATATTATCAGTGTATTTTAAAAGCAGCTATTCTTCTAGGGTTTCTAATTAGTAGCAGGAAGTTTTGAAATTCTTAAAGGATCATCTGCTCTTGTGAGATTTACAGCTCTGGTTTCCAGTCAACCAAGTTGAATTAGGGCATCTGAACTTTTGGATGCATCTCAGAACTAGAATTCTGAACCTCTTGAGTTTTTCTTCATGCTGTCAGAAATTCATGCCAGATAATCCTTTTAATAGAGAGTATGTACACACTTGTATATTTTCATATAAGGAACCAATGTGGTGAGTGAGGATGGAAGTGAAGCCCTCAGTCTCAGAGGGGTGTTGAGCTCCTGGTGAAATACAGTCATTATTTCTTCAAAATAGAAAAGCAGTTATTTGAAGTTATTAACACCAAATAGCTATTGATACACTTATCTGTGATACATGTATTTACTGTACCAACTAGGTGTGTTCTCTTTGGGAAGTACACAGCTGTTTGAGACACAGATTGTTTATTTTTGTTTGTTTGCCCACAAAGACTGTGACCTTCTGATCAGGAACGTCTGTATTTTACTAACATCTGGAACCACCAGCTAACACGGTGTCTAAAATGTAGCCAATGAATATGAAATCAAGGAACACATTTTTTAAGTACAGACCAGGGCATGGGCAAATATAAATTTTTTGTTTTCAATCATAACGTGATTGAAACCTGTAAACGATACAGACAACAAGCGCTACAGTAATTCAAAGAAGGCATAGAACAGACAACCTGTAAGGATCTATTGTATAGCACAGGGAGCTATACTCAATATTTTGTAATAACTTATTAATGGAAAAGAA
Source organism: Capricornis sumatraensis (assembly GCF_032405125.1). NCBI lineage: Eukaryota > Metazoa > Chordata > Mammalia > Artiodactyla > Bovidae > Capricornis > Capricornis sumatraensis. The sequence continues at coordinate 669,283 of NW_027184633.1, forward strand.
CCTGATAAAGCACGTATATATAAATTAATCACTGAACTGTACACCTAAAACTAACATGGCATTATAAATCAACTATACTTCAATTTAAAAAACTGACAACAAAAGACACCTAGAAGTCATAGACATGATATTTCCATAGAGAAGCCAGATGAAGAAGAGAGAGAGAGCTTTTGAATTCACCAGAGCAGTCACAGAGAACCTAGGCTTCGACCTGAACTTGAATTTACATTAAGATTGTGTTGCAGGTACAGATGTAGGTAACCACATCCACTCACTATACTGAGACTAGCTGAAGTTATGAGTGTCGTCCAAGATCCCAAAGCAAGTACAGTGTGCAGTCAAAATTTTAAGTGACACCTAATACACTAAAAAAAAAAAAAAAAAAAGCCCCTTCTGTGATACCGTGTTGTCATTGAAATAATGTTGTTTCTTTCTGGTAGATTATAGTAGAAATTGGTTCTAGTGTCTCCTGTAATTACTAGTTCTGTTTATCCCATCTATAGTTGATCTTCAAAATTTCCATTAGAATGGCTTTGCCAAAATGAAACATACAAGTATTCGTGATGCCTGTATCCAAGCATTTCTTCTGTTGTTCCCTGCTTAGGATTATATGAACAATTCACTATCTTTTCCCTCCTCTAAGAATTCCCTCTGCCCTATTGGGCACCTGGAAAACCCACTTCATTTGTCAAAACTCAGTTTGCATATTATCTCTGTTATGCTGTCTTCTGTTTAGTGTTGTGGTCACACTTTCCTTTTTGCTCCCATTACACTTTTGCATACCCGACTGTTGCACTTGCTACACTGTATTGTAGTTGGATGTTTTACGTAACTCGGGCTTCTTCTGGGCAACATTCCTTGGGGCCAGTGACTACCTTTTCTTCACCCATTGATGCAGCCTTAGCATGTTACTTGGTATGCAGTAGTTAACATAAAAATGAGATCTGAATAAATTTTAAAAGGTAGGTACATATGACTTATCATCACTTTCCAGGTATAACAGGAAAAATCATTACTGTTGGTGCTGAATGTTCACTTCTATTGTGATGAATGGTGGTGGTACTTGACTCCACTTACATTGTTTTACCTACCATTTTATGTATTTCTACCTGATATCTCCTCTTTATTTCCATTTAGATATTTATTGGTAATCCAAGTAAAGCAGGAATGAGGGTAGGGCTAGGCTATACTTGCCTGGAATAGTAAAGACATTGTGTGACTTTTTGGTGAGAAAATCCTGAGGTATGGGAGGTTTACATCTTCCCTTTGAGGCATATGGAGGGCTCCGCCTCTAAAGAGTTTTATTAGCAACTAATCAAGATGTTTTTGCACAAGGCTCCTGATGAGCTATTAGTAATACTAAGAGTGAATCAGAACTAAAGTAGTTTCTGATTTGTTTTACATTGTAAATGTAGGCTATTATTTTTTAATGCTGGGAGTGGTGGTGGTGGAGAGTGACGGAATGGTCTTTTCCCATCTTGATGTTTCAATCCTGTCAAGAGAGATCTTAAATAATTTCAGCCCTGCTGCTTTACTTACTCCACCCGAGGGTGATCAAGTGACTTATATAGGAAGCTTGAAAAGAATTAAGTGGGCATGTTTGTCTTAACTAATTCTGTTTTCTCCCTTGAGAGTGAGAGTTGGTGTCTTCTGTTTCTGTCATCCTGTGTATTACTAGTTCAGTTATGGACTAGTAATTTCTGGGGTTCAGTTATGGGATCATTTCATTCAATTAAGCCAGGGTTACGTCAGTACCAGGAATATTTTGACCTCCATCTTTGCTCTTTTATCTTGTTTCTTAATTAACTCTATACCTAGGTCTAATTAAGTGTTGTATCTGTTGTACTTGCACAAATGCATCATTTGGTGTGTTACCTGGAAACACTGAATAGAAAGAAAGGAGCAGACGTTTTGGAGAGGAAAATGTCCACATGGAAATGTTTCGGTGCTTCCATGTTAGGTAGTCTTGTGCCTTGGTCTTTAACGTGTGGTGGGATGTTGGGACCTTTGACTATTTGAAAATACTTCGGCTTATGCAGTTAAAAGCAGTTAACTGCTGAAGTCTAGAAAAGGTTTAATGTATGCTGTATTAGTTTCCAGTACCTGCTGTAACAAATCAGCATAAACTTGGCTTAACATAATAAAAATGTACTGTCTCACAGTTCTAGAGGTCAAAAGTCTGATATCAAGGTGTCATAGGGTTACACTCCCTAAAGGTGGTCTAGGGGAGAGTCCACTCCTTGTCTCTTTGAGCTTCCGGTGGTTAGTAGCTTCCTTGGCTTGAGGCCACATCGCTTAGTCTCTGTTTTCACTCCCTTTGTGTTTCTGTATCTTCTCTTCATCTGGTCCAAATTGCCCTCTGCCCTTCTTGTTTCATAAGGGCAATTGTCATCATATTAAGAACCCATCTGATTAATACAGGATGGGAATCCCATCTGGAGATCCTTAATGAAACTTGCAAAGACCTTTTTTCCAAGTGAGGTAACAGTTAAGAATTAGAACATGAATGTATCCTTTTGGGGGTCATCCTTCAACCCACTACACCAACAATAAGACTCTGCAGTTGGCTGCAGTTTATTGCATGGGAGAGTGGCTGTTTCTGTCAAGCCACTTAAGTAAAGGTCTGGCATAAAGAAAAGGGGCCCTAGGGAATTGCAGGTGGCTGAGCGAATACCTAGAGCAGAATGAATAGGGACCTGGAAGGTCTTCAGTATAAAGAGAACTTTACCTGGCTCTCAACTTTGGGGTGGGCAGGAGTTTTCAGGGCAGGAAGTACTCAGGCAGCTGCTCACTTTGGCTTACTCTTCAGGTAGTTTTTTTCCCAAGCAGGCTTGACTGAGACAAAGACTTAGTTGTAAGGAAAGTATGTTTGATAGAACTTGTCAGCATTGACATATATGGTTACCATAGGCTCAAGTTAATCCCCTTACATGTGGACCCAAGCTGACATGGAATTTGTCAGTTACGTTGGAGAAAGAACTGTTCTCTGAAAGGCAGGCTTCTTTGGTCTATGCAGTAACATAGCCAGAGGCTGTGAAAATGACTATGGCACCATAGGACCATGGAATCTACACATTATAACTGGAGGTATAATGTTACTGGATAGAACCCACAATCAGGTCAGGACTGCAGTGTGAACAGATCATCAAAGAGGAAGGATAACTCCAGAGTCCATGTGTGATAGGTGCTCAGGGCTGTGCATTGCACATGGCAAGTTCATAGTGACCAGTCAACCTTAGGCCAGGAAAGTCCTCCTGGTTCTAAGTTTGCAGGTCAGGACTTTCAGATAAATGGCACAGACCAATGGACATCCTAGTGAGGCTAAAATCAGAGAGACTTTATCTTTCTTTCAAATGCCACTGAGTTTCTGCTATGTTCTTTGATAATTTCTGTACTGGATTCTGAGAATGAAAATGTGCCTAGTTTTATTATTCTAGGAGTGGGGACTGGCTTGGTTTTGAGATTTTTTAAATTGTGGGCATAATGCTGTAATCTCAGATTAAAACTTAGTAACTCTTTAAAATCGTTAAAAGCATGGTTCATGAAAGACCTGATAAACTGCTAGAACAGCCAAGATCCCGGGAGACCACGGCAATGTCAGTGACAGAAGTCTAAGCTGTAGATATGGAAGGATCCCTCAGTCCACTGAGACACTGAAAGCCCTGCCACTGAGAATGAATTAAAACATGCATTTGGGAGGATTCTTTCTGGACATTTAAGGACTTCAGATTTTTAACCCAGCATAACAAGGAAACTTGATTAAAAAAAAAAAAAAAAGTGAGGTCTTCAACTTTGTTTTTCTTTCTCAAGATTGCTTTGGTTATTGAGGGTTCTTTTTGGTTACATATACATTTTAGACTAATTTCTTCTATTTCTGAAAAAACAGGGGATTTTGATAGGTATTGCAATAAACTCTTGATAGCTTTGTGTAATATGGACATTTTAACATATTAAGTCTTCCAGTTCATAAACATGGGATATCGTTCCATTTATGTCTTCATTAATTTCTTTCAATAACATTTTTTAGTTTTCAGTGTGCAAGTCTTTCATGTCTTTAGTTAAGTTTATTCATATTTTATTTTTTTGTTACTATTATAAATGAAATTGTTCTCCTGATTTCTTCTTTAGATTGTTAATTGTTAGTGAACAGAAGTGCAAGTAATGTGTGTATGCTGATTTTGTATTCTGCCAAAATAGCAAAAAGAGATAAGAAAGCCTTCTTCAGCAATCAATGCAAAGAAATAGAGGAAGACCACAGAATGGGAAAGACTAGAGATCTCTTGAAGAAAATTAGAGATAGCAAGGGAACATTTCATGCAAAGATGGGCTCGATAAAGGACAGAAATGGTCTGGACCTAACAGAAGCAGAAGATATTAAGAAGAGATGGCAAGAATACACATAAGAACTGTACAAGAAAGATCTTCACGACCCAGATAATCATGATGATGTGATCACTCATCTAGAGCCAGACATCTTGGAATGTGAAGTCAAGTGGGCCTTAGGAAGCATCACTACGAACAAAGCTAGTGGAGGTGATGGAATTCCAGTTGAGCTATTTCAAATCCTGAAAGATGATGCTGTGAAAGTGCTGCACTCAATATGCCAGCAAATTTGGAAAACTTTTCCACAGGACTGGAAAAGGTCAGTTTTCATTCCAATCCCAAAGAAAGGCAATGCCAAAGAATGGTCAAAATACTGCACAATTGCACTCATCTCACATGCTAGTAAAGTAATGCTCAAAATTCTCCAAGCCAGGCTTCAGCAATATGTGAACCATGAACTTCCAGATGTTAAAGCTGGTTTTAGAAGAGGCAAAGGAACCAGAGATCAAATTGCCAACATCTGCTGGATCATGGAAAAAGCAAGAGAGTTCCAGAAAAACATCTATTTCTGCTTTATTGACTATGCTAAAGCCTTTGACTGTGTGGATCACAAGAAACTGTGGAAAATTCTGAAAGAGATGGGAATACCAGACCACCTGACCTGCCTCTTGAGAAACTTATATGCAGGTCAGGAAGCAACAGTTAGAACTGGACATGGAACAACAGACTGGTTCCAAATAGGAAAAGGAGTACGTCAAGGCTGTATATTGTTACCCTGCTTATTTAACTTCTATGCAGAGTACATCATGAGAAACGCTGGACTGGAAGAAGCACAAGCTGGAATCAAGATTACCGGGAGAAATATCAATAACCTCAGATATGCAGATGATACAACCCTTATGGAAGAAAATGAAGAGGAACTAAAAAGCCTCTTAATGAAAGTGAAAGTGGAGAGTGAAAAAGCTAAAAGCTCAACATTCAGAAAACGAAGATCATGGCATCTGGTCCCATCAGTTCATGGGAAATAGATGGGGAAACAGTTTCAGACTTTATATTTTTGGGCTCCAAAATCACTGCAGATGGTGACTGCAGCCATGAAATTAAAAGATGCTTACTCCTTGGAAGAAAAGTTATGACCAACCTAGATAGCATACTGAAAAGCAGAGACATTACTTTGCCAACAAAGGTCCGTCTAGTCAAGGCTATGGTTTTTCCAGTAGTCGTGTATTGATGTGAAAATTGGAATGTGAAGAAAGCTGAGCACCAAAGAATTGATGCTTTTGAACTGTGATGCTTTCTTCTCTGAAGAGAAGACTCTTGAGAGTCCCTTGGACTGCAGGGAGATCCAACCAATCCATCCTAGAGGAAATCAGTCCTAAATATCCATTGGAAGGACTGATGCTGAAGCTGAAACTCCAATACTTTGGCCACCTGATGAGAAAAACTGACTCATCTGAAAAGACCCTGATGCTGGAGAAGACTGAAGGCAGCAGGAGAAGGGGATGACTAAGGATGAGATAGTTGAATGGCATAACCGATTCGACGGACATGAATTTGAGTAGGCTCTGGGAGTTGGTGATGGACAGGGAAGCCTGGTGTGATGCAGTCTGTGGAATCGCTAAGAGTTGGACATGACTGAGTGACTGAAGTGAACTGATACCAGATGGAAATGATACCTTTTCGCTCTTTTCAAGGTATTATGAAGCTCAGTAGAGATAAGGAATGTAAAAGTACCTAGGAAATTATGAAATTCGTTGCAAATGTGTATTGTTCATGAAATTATACTCCAGATTGCAAGCTTTTTAAGAACAAAGACTATTTCTCTGTCCATTCCAAGAATATCCTTACATTGCAACTGTTTAAAAATATTTTCTTTATTTGAAAACCAACCCAAGATCACTCTTACATAAGTTGGAAAAAAGTACAACACATTTTCCTCACACCTCAAATATCACAGATGGAAAACTGTCATTTTGCCTCCCTATTTTCTATGCTAAAATGATTTTTTAAAGGTAGCAAATGACTAATATATGCCTAAGGAAAATTTAAGATTTTAACTATTTCTGTTTGTAAGTGACTATTTGTCAATGAATTAATAACTATTTCTTAATGAATTGAATGTGCCAGTGTCAATAGAGAAGCCATTTTTTTTTCTTTCAGTTTTATTGAGATACAGTTGACATACAGTACTATATAACCTTAAGTGGTAAACATAGTGATTTGACATACATGATTCATGAAATGATTACCATAATAATTTTTCTGACTGTCCATCATCTCAAATGAACAGAAAAAATACAGAAAGAAAAATTTGTTTCCTTGTGATGAGAACTCTTGGGATTTACTCTCTTAATAACTCTAATGTATAACATAGTTAGTTCAGTCACCCAGTTGTGTCTGAATCTGTGACCCTATGGACTGCAGCACCCAGGCTTCCCTGTCCTTCATCAACTCCTGGAGCTTGCTCAAACTCAGGTCCATTGAGTTGGTCATGCCATCCAACCATTTCATCCTCTGTCATCCCCTTCTCCTCCTGGCTCCAATCTTTCCCAGCATCAGGGTCTTTTCCAATGAGTTAGTTCTTCGCATTAGGTGGCCAAACACAGAGAAGTATTAATTATATTTATCATGTATAGTACATACCTAGTACTTATTTATCTTTATAATTGGAGGCTTGTACTCTTTGACTCAGTTCAGTTCAGTTCAGTTTGGTTGCTCAGTCGTGTCCAACTCTTTGCGACCCCATGAATCGCAGCATGCCAGGCCTCCCTGTCCATCACCATCTCCCGGAGTTCACACAGACTCACGTCTGTCGAGTCCGTGATGCCATCCAGCCATCTCATCCTCTGTTGTCCCCTTTCCCTCCTGCCCCCAATCCCTCCCAGCATCAGAGTCTTTTCCAATAAGTCAACTGTTCACATGAGGTGGCCAAAGTACTGCAGTTTCAGCTTTAGCATCATTCCTTCCAAAGAAATCCCAGGGTTGATCTCCTTCAGAACGGACTGGTTGGATCTCCTTGCAGTCCAAGGGACTCTCAAGACTCTTCTCCAACACCACAACCTCCATCTAATTCCATCTCCTCCTACCAACTGCTTTTGGTAATCACAAATCTGATTTCTTTTTCTATGAGTTTGCTTGCTTGCTGGCTTGTTTGTATTTGAAGCATGATAGACCTACAACACTATCTTAGTTTTGTTACACAGCATGATGATTCGATATCTCTATACTTTTCAAAATATCTCTATACTTTTCACCACGGTAAGTCTAGATACCATCTGTAACCATACGAAGATATTACATAGTTATTTCATACCCCTGAATAACTTTTTTTTTGTAACTGGAAGCTTTTAATTTCCTTCAGCTGTTTGTTTCCTCCCCATACTTCACTTCCCTCTGACAAATACCTGTGTATTTTTTATATCTGTATGTTTTATCTGTTCATTGGTTTTGTTTTATTTTTAATTCCACATATACGTGATTATACAGATTTGTGTTCCTCTGCCAAACTTATTTCACCTGGGTTAGGGTTAGGGTAAGAGCATAATGTACTCTAGGTCTGTCCATTGTTGTCACAAATGGCAAGATTGTATTCCTTTTTTATCAGTGAGTAATATTTCACTCTGTATTTAGGCATGAATGTGTGAGTATATATATATATATATATATGTAAAATAACTTCTTTATTTGTGTATACCATGTTGGCTATTGTAAATGATACTGCAATGAATATAGCAATCTATGTATCTTTTATAATCAGTGTTTTCTTTTTCTTTGGATAAATACCCAGGAGTGGAATTGCTGGACGGCATCATAATTCTATTTTCAACTATTTACGGAGTCTATACGCTGTTTCCTACAATGGTTGTACCAAGTTACATTCCCATTAAAAGCACATGGGGTTTCCTTTTCCCTTTGCTCCATATCCTCGCCAACACTGGTTATTTGTTGCTTTTGGGGTGATTACCATTGTGACAGATATAAGGTGATATCTCATGGTGGTTTTAATTTGCATTTTTCTGATGGTTAGAGTAGACATCCTTGTCTTGTTCCTCATCTTAGTGGTAATACTTTCAGCTTTTCGTCATTAAGTATAATGTGAACTGTGGCCTGGTTATATACGCCTTTTATGATGTTGAAGTATGTCCCCTGTATCCATTTTTTTGGAGAGCTTTCATCATAAATAGATGTTAAATTTTGTGAAAGCCTTTTTTTTTCTGTGTCCATTGATATGATCATTTGATTTTTATTCTTTGTTTATGTTGTATATCACATTGATAGATGTGTATAACGAACCATCCTTGCATCCTAAGATAAATCTTACTTGTTCAAGGTGTATGATCATTTTTAAGTATTGTTGAATTTGATTTGCTAATATTTTATTGAGAATTTTTATATGCATATTAAAAGTGATTGGCCTGTAATTAGTGTGTGAGTATGTGTGTGTGTGTTTGAGAGAGAGAGAGAGAGAGAGAGAGAGAAAGAGATCTTTGTCTGGTTTTGGTATCAGAGTGATGCTGGCCTCACTTAATGAGTTCAGAAGTATTCCTTCTTTCCTCTGTTTTTGTTTGAAACAATTTGAGGCGTCTAGGTGCAATATTAACTCACCTTTAAATGTTTTCTAGAATTCACCTGTGAAGTCTTCTGTTTCTGGACTTTAGTTTGTTGATAGTTTTCTGTATATTACTGATGAAGTTTCATTACTGGTAATGGACTTTCATATTTTCTTTCTTCCTGCTTCAATCTTGGAGCTTGCACATTTCTAGGAATTTCTGCATTTCACCTAGATGTCCATTTCTAACCTATAATCATTTGTCACCCCATTTGCCTCCTGCCCTCAATCTTCTCCAGTATCAGGGCTTTTCCAGTGAGTCAGCTCTTTGTATCAGGTGGCCAAATTATTGGAGCTTCAATCAGTCCTTCCAATGAATATTCAAGGTTGATTTCTCCCATGGGTTCAGTTCAGTTCAGTTAAGTTCAGTTCAGTCGCTCAGTCATGTCCAACTCTTTGCGACCCCATGAATCACAGCACGCCAGGCCTCCCTGTCCATCACCATCTCCTGGAGTTCACTCAGACTCACGTGCATCGAGTCCGTGATGCCATCCAGCCATCTCGTCCTCTGTCGTCCCCTTCTCCTCCTGCCCCCAATCCCTCCCAGCATCACTCTTTTCCAATGTGTCAACTCTTCACATGAGGTGGCCAAGGTACTGGAGTTTCAGCTTTAGCATCATTCCCTCCAAAGAAATCCCAGGATTGATCTCCTTCAGAATGGACTGGTTGGATCTCCTCGCAGACCAAGGGACTCTCAAGAGTCTTCTCCAATACCACAGTTCAAAAGCATCAATTCTTCAGCGCTCAGCCTTCTTCACAGTCCATCTCTCACATCCATACATGACCACAGGAAAAACCATACCTTGACTAGACGGACCTTAGCTGGCAAAGTAATGTCTCTGCTTTTGAATATACTATCTAGGTTGGTCATAACTTTTCTTCTAAGAAGCAAGCATCTTTTAATTTCAGGGCTGCAGTCACCATCTGCAGTGATTTTGCAGCCCAGAAAAATAAAGTCTGCCCCTGATTCCACTGTTTCCACTGTTTCCCCATCTATTTCCCATGAAGTGATGGGATCAGATGCCATGATCTTTGTTTTCTGAATGTTGAGCTTTAAGCCAACTTTTTCACTCTCCACTTTCAGTTTCATCAAGAGGCTTTTTAGTTCCTCTTCACTTTCTGCCATAAGGGTGGTGTCATCTGCATATCTGAGCTTATTGGTATTTCTCCCGGCAATCTTGATCCCAGCTTGTGTTTCTTCCAGGCCAGCGTTTCTCATGATGCACTCTGCATAGAAGTTAAATAAGCAGGGTGACAATATACAGCCTTGACGTACTCCTTTTCCTATTTGGAACCAGTCTGTTGTTCCATGTCCAGTTCTAACTGTTTCTCCTGACCTGCATACAGATTTCTCAAGAGGCAGGTTAGGTGCTCTGGTATTCCCATCTCTTTCAGAATTTTCCACAGTTTCTTGTGATCCACACAGTCAAAGGCTTTAGCATAGTCAATAAAGCAGAAATAGATCTTTTTCTGGAACTCTCTTGCTTTTTCCATGATCCAGCAGATGTTGGCAATTTGATCTCTGGTTCCTCTGCCTTTTCTAAAACCAGCTTGAACATCAGGGAGTTCGCGGTTCACGTATTGCTGAAGCCTAACTTGGAGAATTTGGAGCATTACTTTACTAGCATGTGAGATGAGTGCAATTGTGCGGTTGTTTGAGCATTCTTTGGCATTGCCTTTCTTTGGAATTGGAATGAAACTGACCTTTTCCAGTCCTGTGGCCACTACTGAGTTTTCCAAATTTGCTGGCATATTGAGTGCAGCACTTTCACAGCATCATCTGTTAGGATTTGAAACAGCTCAACTGGAATTCCATCACCTCCACTAGCTTTGTTCGTAGTGATGCTTTCTAAGGCCCACTTGACTTCACATTCCAAGATGTCTGGCTCTAGATGAGTGATCACATCATCATGATTATCTGGGTCGTGAAGATCTTTTCTGTACAGTTCTTCCATGTATTCTTGCCACCTCTTCTTAATATCTTCTGCTTCTGTTAGGTCCAGACCATTTCTATCCTTTACTGAGCCCATCTTTGCATGAAATGTTCCCTTGGTATATCTAATTTTCTTGAAGAGATCTCTAGTCTTTCCCATTCTGTTCTTTTCTTCTATTTCTTTGCATTGATTGCTGAAGAAGGCTTTCTTATCTCTTCTTGCTCTTCTTTGGAACTCTGCATTCAGATGCTTTTATCTTTCCTTTTCTCCTTTGCTTTTTGCCTCTCTTCTCTTCACAGCTATTTGTATGGCCTCCCCAAACAGCCATTTTGCTTTTTTGCATTTCTTTTCCATGGGGATGATCTTGATCCCTGTCTCCTGTACAGTGTCACAAACCTCATTCCATTGTTCATCAGGCACTCATCTATCAGATCTAGGCCCTTACATCTATTTCTCACTTCCACTGTATAATCATAAGGGATTTGATTTAGGTCATACCTGAATGGCTAATGATTTTCCCCACTTTCTTCAATTTAAGTCTGAATTTGGTAATAAGGAGTTCACGATCTGAGCCACAGTCAGCTCCTGGTCTTGATTTTGTTGACTGTATAGAGCTTCTCCATCTTTGGCTGCAAAGAATATAATCAATCTGATTTCGGTGTTGACCATCTGTTGATGTCCATGTGTAGAGTCTTCCCTTGTGTTGTTGGAAGAGGCTGTTTGCTATGACCAGTGCATTTTCTTGGCAAACCTCTATTAGCCTTTGCCCTGCTTCATTCCCCATTCCAAGGGCAAATTTGGCTGTTACTCCAGGTGTTTCCTGACTTCCTACTTTTGCATTCCAATGCCCTATAATGAAATGGACATCTTTTTTGGGTGTTAGTTCTCAAAGGTCTTGTAGGTCTTCATAAAACTGTTCAACTTCAGTTTCTTCAGCGTTACTGGTTGGGGCATAGACTTGGGCAACTGTGATATTGAATGGTTTGCCTTGGAGACAACAGAGATCATTCTGTCATTTTTGAGATTGCATCCAAGTACTGCATTTCAGACTCTTTTGTTGACCATGATGGCTACTCCATTTTTTCTGAGGGATTCCTTTCAGCAGTAGTAGATATAATGGTCATCTGAGTTAAACTCACCCATTCCAGTTCATTTTAGTTCGCTGATTCCTAGAATGTCAACGTTCACCCTTGACATCTCTTGTTTGACCACTTCCAATTTGCCTTGATTCATGGACCTAACATTCCAGGTTCCTATGCAATATTGTTCTTTACAGCATCGGATCTTGCTTCTATCACCAGTCACATCCACAAGTGGGTATTGTTTTTGCTTTAGCTCCATCCCATCATTCTTTCTGGAGTTATTTCTCCACTGATCTCCAGTAGCATATTGGGCACCTAATGACCTGGGGAGTTCCTTTTTCAGTGTCTTATCATTTTGCCTTTTCATACTGTTCATGGGGTTCTCGAGGCAAGAATACTGAAGTGGCTTGCCATTCCCTTCTCCAGTGGACCACATTCTGTCAGACCTCTCCACCATGACCCACCCGTCTTGGTGTGCCCCGCAGGCATGGCTTGGTTTCATTGAGTTAGACAAGGCGGTGGTCCTAGTGTGATTAGATTGACTCATTTTCTGTGAGTATGGTTTCAGTGTGTCTGCCCTCTGATGCCCTCTTTCAACACCAGAGTGCCAGGCTGTGATGGCGCAGGAATGGCCAGGAGGAGCCACCCCGCATCTGAGGTCAGGGTGGCGGCCAGGAGGAGCTACCCAGTGTCCGAGGCCAGTGGCAGCTGGGAGGAGACACCCAACATGCGAGGTCAGGAGCGGCCAGGAGAAGCCACCTCGCATCCGAGGCCTGGGGCGGTGACTCTGAGAAGCCAGCCCAAGGCCAGGGGCGGCATCTGGGAGGAGGCACCAACGCCCGAGGCCAGGGCTGGTGGCCGGGAGGAGCAACCTGAGGAGCCTTGGCTGAGCAGGCACAGGAGGGCCTAGAGGAGCTATCCCACGTTGAAGGTCAGGAACGGCAGTGGTAAGGAGATACCCCTCGTCCAAGGTAAGGAGCAGCCGTGAAGAGATACCCCACGCCCAAGGTAAGAGAAACTCCCATGGGTCCACGTTATTAAGTATTTGTGTGTTTTTCTCCTGTGAACCTGTCCCATGTCAAGTTAATTCTTAGACCAACCAGAAGAACCTAGAAGGGTAGTAAAAATTTCTGCCTCAACAGTAGCCAGTGATGATGTTCTGAGCTGCTCCTCATATTGGTGTTCTAGAAATGTTTCCAAAAGGCTTGCTGTAATAATTACCTGGATGAGGCACAAGGATCTGAAATATTTAACAATAAACTCACCTCTAAAGCCTCTGCCTTTTCCATTCTAAGTCAAGTTTTAGTGTCATGCTAAAATGCTGTAATATTTCAAACTTTAATATCTACATCTGTAAAATGGTGAAAATAATTTCCTACTTATAGAGGGTTATGAGGCTTATGATAACGGATATAAAAAGTTTAGCCCAGGGCCTGATACAGTGTTCATTCTTATTGCATAATAACTGTAGAAATAGTAGTAGTGGACGATTGCCATCTTCTTTACTTTTTTCCAAACAATTTTGCTTATTTGTTTCTCAAGCAAGAATGCAAGGCCACATTTATAAAAACTCTATCCTAATTATGTTTTATTTTTTTCTGGCATAGTAATTATCTGCTGTTTTTTAAATGTTTAGCTTCATAAATGCTGCATTACTCTACTTTACATGTTATAACCGTTTACATTTGATGTAAAGCTTCTTTCGTGCTCTTCATTTTGAGCTTCATAACTATCTTATGAGTCATGTAAGACAGATGCAAAATATTCATAATGCAAGGAAAGCGGATGAGAAGTTAAGTAAGTTGTCTTAGCTCACATAAGCAAGTAAATGACAGATTTTAGAAATGATTTTCTGATTATGTTGTGCTTTCCTTGGTGTATTAAGAACACATCATCTTTCTTCCATTTACACCTTTATTTAATTTCAATTTGATCTGTGAATACAGGCATTGGAAAAGCTGGAACAAAAGTAGCCAGTGTGGTTTCAGAAAGATGCACTTAATGATTTCCTCAATAATGATTTTGTCCTAGGCCCAAATGGGCTGTGATCATCCATAAAATAATTGGCTTACTGTGAAAGCCAAGCTCAATACCAAATGGAAAGTCTTGTCAATGCCTTCTAGACTGATGACTGATCTCCCTCAATAGCAGCATAAATATTTTTAAACTGCATGAGCATAACTATGTGTGTTCACATTTGTCTAGGCTATGTATACATATCTCATGAAGGAATTTAAAACCAGAGTTAGGGTTTGATTTTTCAATGTGTATGGACTCACTGTTAGATAAGACTGGCCTGGTTTTGTGTGTTGGGAAATTATGTGGCCTGAAAGAATATAAGCTGAAAAGAGCTGGTGCCTCACAAAGGACACCGGGTACAGAGAAGCAAGGATCATTTGCCAATAGGGTATTTTCTAGGTACCCCTTTGGTCTGGTATTATGTTCCTGTTTCATTCCAAGTATAAAGTAAAGAGCAGAATCTGTCACTCCAAAATCTGCCTCTTTGGCCTAAAGATTATTTTAGGCTACCTATTTTTTTTAATTTTTTTAATTTAAATTTAATTTTTTAGAAACCACAGATATAGAAGAAGCTCTGAAAGCAAGTAAAAGTTACACTTGTGTAAGAGACATTTACATTTATAAGAGGATCTCCATTTATAAGGGTGTTTTCCTCCCTAGTCATCTAGAGGTGATGCTGGATGAAATCTCTAGATCTCTAGAATTTCTAGGTTCTCTAGAAACTCTTATCATTGGAAAAGTCTTGGACTTAAAGGAAAGGCAATGCCAAAGAATGCTCAAACTACTGTACGATTGTGCTCATTTCACGTGTGAGAAAGATAATGCTCACAATCCTTCAAGCTAGACTTCAACAATATGTGAACTGAGAACTTCCAGATGTACAGACTGGATTTAGAAAAGGCAGAGGAACCGGAGATCAAATTGCCAACATCCGTTGAATCATAGAAAAAAAAAAAAAAGAGGGAGGGGGGAATTCCAAAAAAGCATCTGCTTCATAGACTACAATGGAAACTTTGACTGTGTGGATCACAACAAACTCAGAAATTCATAAAGAGATGTGAATGCCAGACCACCTGACCTGCTTCCTGATAAACCTGTGTGCAGGTCAAGAAACAGCAGTTAGAACTGGACATGCAACAACAGACTGGTTCAAAACTGGGAAAGGAGTGCATCAAGATGTATTTTGTCACCCTGCTTATTTAACTTATATGCAGAGTACATCATGCGAAATGCTGGCCTGGATGAATCACGAACTGGAATCAAGATTGCCAGGAGAAATATCAATATCAGATATGCATATGATATCACTCTAATGGCAGAAAGTGAAGAGGAACTAAAGAACCTCTTAATGAGGGTGAAAGAGGAGCGTGAAAAAGCTGACTTAAAACTCCTCATTCAAAAAACTAAGACCATGGTGTCTAGTCTGATCACTTCATGGAAACAGTGGCAGATTTTATCTTCTTGAGCTCCAGAATCACTGAGGATGGTGAATGCAGCCATGAAATTAAAACATGCCTGCTCCTTGGAAGAAAAGGTATGACAAACATAGGCACTGTATTAAAAAGCAGAGATTTCATTTTGCTGAGGAAGCTCTGTCTAGTCAAAGCTATGGTTTTTCCAGTAGTCATGTATGAATGTGAGAGTTGGACATAAAGAAGGCTGAGCACTGAAGAACTGATGCTTTCAAATTGTGATGCTAAAGAAGACTCTTGAGAGTTCCTTGGATAGCAAGGAGATCAAACCAATCAACCCTAAAGGAAATCAACCCTGAATATTCATTGGAAGGACTGATGCTGAAGATGAAGCTTCAATACTTTGGTGACCTGATATGAAGAGCTGACTCACTGGAAAAGACCCTAATGCTGGGAAAGATTGAGAACAGGAGGTGAAGGAGGCAACAGAAGATTGGGATGGTTGGATGGCATCACTGACTCAGTGGACATGAGTTTGAGCAAATTCCAGGAGATAGTGAAGGACAGAGAAGCCTGATATGCTGCAGTCCATGGGGCTGCAAAGAGTCAGACACAAGTGAGCAACTCAGCAACAACAATCATATCCTTGTTCACTGTGTTTGCCAGATAATTTTCCATAAATGTCTTGTACTTCCCCAACATTGTTCTTTTGTCTTTAACAGGAGATGGTATTTACGGCGATGTTTTGGACCATTTTGGAGAGTTACTCAGTTTTCCTGGGTGTTTCCCTTGTATACAGGAGGAATACATGTTTTTTACTTATTATTATTTTTTTTTCTCCTGTTAAACCTGCCTTTTTATTACAGGAGCAAAAACAAGACTGTGAGTTGACTGTGACTCAGATCAGGAACTCCTTATTGCCAAATTCAGACTGAAATTGAAGTAAGTAGGGAAAACCAGTAATCCATTCAGGTGTGATCTAAATCAAACCTCTTACGTTTATACAGCGGAAGTCACAAATAGATTCAAGTGATTAGATTTGATAGAGTGCATGAAGAACTATGAAAGGAGGTTCATACCATTGTACAAGAGACGGTGATCAAGAACATCCCCAAGAAAAAGAAATGCAAAAAGGCAAAATGGTTGTCTGAGGAGGCCTTACAAACAGCTATGGAAAGAGGAGAAGTGAAAGGCAAAGAAGAAAAGGAAAGATATACCCATTTGAATGCAGAGTACCAAAGTGTAGTGAAGAGAGATGAGAAAGCCTTCCTCAGTGATCAGTGCAAAGAAATAGAGGAAAACAGTAGAATGGGAAAGACTAGAGATCTCTTCAAGAAAATTAGAGATACCAAACGAAATTTTCATGCAAAGATGAGTACAATGAAGGACAGAAATTATATGGACTTAAGAGAAACAGAAGATATTAAGAAGAGGTGGCAAGAATACATAGAAGAACTGTACAAAAAAGATCCTCATGACCTAGATAATCATGATAGTGTGATCACTCACCTAGAGCCAGACTTATTAGAATGTGAAGTCAAGTGAGTCTTGGGAAGCATCACTCCAAACAAAGCTAGGAGAGGTAATGGATTTCCAGTTGAGCTATTTTAACTCCTAAAAGATGATGCTGTGAGAGTGCTGCACTCAATATGCCAGCAAATCTGGAAAACTCCGCAATGGACACAGGACTAGAAAAGGTCATTTTCGTTCCAATCCCAAAGAAAGGCAATACCAAAGAATGTTCAAACTACCACACAATATCACTCATCTCACATCCTGGCAAAGTAATGCTAGGCTTCAACAGTACATGAACAAAGAACTTCCAGATGTTCAAGCTGGATTTAGAAAAGGCAGAAGAACCAGAGATCAGTTTTCCAACATCTACTGAACCATCAGAAAAGCAAGAGAGCTCCAGAAAAAACATCTACTTTTGCCTTATTGCCTATGCCAAAGCCTTTGACTGTGTAGATCACAACAGACTGTGGAAAAATCTTCAAGACATGGGAATACCAGACCACTGGACCTGTGTCCTGAGAAATCTGGTCAAGCACCAACAGTTAGAACTGGACATGGAACAACAGACTGGTTCCAAATTGATAAAGGAGTACAACACTGCTGTATATTGTCACCCTGCTTATTTAACTTATACACAGAGTGTATCATGCAAAATGCCAGGCTGGATAAAGCACAAGCTGGAATCAAGATTGCCAGGAGAAATATCAATAACCTCATATATGCAGATGATACCACACTTATCGCAGAAAGCAAAGAAGAACTAAAGCGCCTCTTGATGAAAGAGGAGAGTGAAAAAGTTGGCTTAAAGCTCAACATTCAGAAAACAAAGATCATGGCATCTGGTCCCATCACTTCATGGCAAATGGATGGGTAAACAGTAGAAACAGTGGTTGGCTTTATTTTTCTCAGCTCCAAAATCACTGCAGATTGTGATTGCAGCCATGAAATTAAAAGGTGCTTTCTCCTTACTCAATGGTAGGAAACTTTTGAGCAACCTAGACAGCATATTAAAAAGCAGAGACACTACTTTGCCAACAAAGGTCCGTCTAGTCAAGGCTATGGGTTTTCCAGTAGTCTTGTATGGATGTGAGAGTTGGACTATAAAGAAAGCTGAGCACAGAGGAATTGATGCGTTTGAACTGTGGTGTTGGAGAAGACTCTTGAGAGTCCCTTGGACTGCAAGGATATCCAACCAGTCCATCCTAAAGGAGATCAGTCCTGGGTGTTCATTGGAAGGATTGATGCTAAAGCTGAAACTCCAATACTTTGGCCACCTGATGCAGAGAGCTGACTCATTTGAAAAGACCCTGTTAGAAAGTGATCTAGTTTCATTCTTTTACAAGTGGTTGACCAGTTTTCCCAGCACCACTTGTTAAAGAGATTGTCTTTACTCCATTGTATATTCTTGCCTCCTTTGTCAAAGATAAGGTGTCCATATGTGTGTGGATTTATCTCTGGGCTTTCTATTTTGTTCCATTGATCTATATGTCTGTCTTTGTGCCAGTACCATACTGTTTTGATGACTGTGGCTTTGTAGTAGAGCCTGAAGTCAGGCAAGTTGATTCCTCCAGTTCCATTCTTCTTTCTCAAGATTGCTTTGGCTATTCGAGGTTTTTTGTATTTCCATACAAATCTTGAAATTATTTGTTCTAGTTCTGTGAAAAATATGGCTGGTAGCTTGATAGGGATTGCGTTGAATTTGTAAATTGCTTTGGGTAGTATACTCATTTTCACTATATTGATTCTTCCAATCCATGAACATGGTATATTTCTCCATCTATTAGTGTCCTCTTTGATTTCTTTCATCAGTGTTTTATAGTTTTCTATATATAGGTCTTTAGTTTCTTTGGGTAGATATATTCCTAAGTATTTTATTCTTTTTGTTGCAATGGTGAATGGAATTGTTTCCTTAATTTCTTTTTCTACTTTCTCATTATTAGTGTATAGGAATGCAAGGGATTTCTGTGTGTTGATTTTATATCCTGCAACTTTACTATATTCATTGATGAGCTCTAGTAATTTTCTGGTGGAGTCTTTAGGGTTTTCCATGTAGAGGATCATGTCATCTGCAAACAGTGAGAGTTTTACTTCTTCTTTTCCAATTTGGATTCCTTTTATTTCTTTTTCTGCTCTGATTGCTGTGGCCAAAACTTCCATAACTATGTTGAATAGTAGCGGTGAAAGTGGACACCCTTGTCTTGTTCCTGACTTTAGGGGAAATGCTTTCAATTTTTCACCATTAAGGATAATGTTTGCTGTGGGTTTGTCATATATAGCTTTTATTATGTTGAGGTATGTTCCTTCTATTCCTGCTTTCTGGAGAGTTTTTATCATAATAACACCGCACACAAAAATAAACTCAAAATGGATTAAAGATCTAAATGTAAGACCAGAAACTATAAAACTCCTAGAAGAGAACATAGGCAAAACACTCTCAGACATAAATCACAGCAGGATCCTCTATGATCCACCTCCCAGAATTCTGGAAATAAAAGCAAAAATAAACAAATGGGATCTAATTAAAATTAAAAGCTTCTGCACAACAAAGGAAACTATAAGCAAGGTGAAAAGACAGCCTTCTGAATGGGAGAAAATAATAGCAAATGAAGCAACTGACAAACAACTAATCTCAAAAATATACAAGCAACTTATGCAGCTCAATACCAGAAAAATAAACGACCCAATCAAAAAATGGGCCAAAGAACTAAATAGACATTTCTCCAAAGAAGACATACGGATGGCTAACAAACACATGAAAAGATGCTCAACATCACTCATTATCAGAGAAATGCAAATCAAAACCACAATGAGGTACCACTTCACACCAGTCAGAATGGCTGCGATCCAAAAATCTGCAAGCAACAAATGCTGGAGAGGGTGTGGAGAAAAGGGAACCCTCCTACACTGTTGGTGGGAATGCAAACTAGTACAGCCACTATGGAGAACAGTGTGGAGATTCCTTAAAAAATTGCAAATAGAACTACCTTATGACCCAGCAATCCCACTGCTGGGCATACACACCGAGGAAACCAGAATTGAAAGAGACACATGTACCCCAATGTTCATCGCAGCACTGTTTATAATAGCCAGGACATGGAAACAACCTAGATGTCCATCAGCAGATGAATGGATAAGGAAGCTTTGGTACATATACACGATGGAGTATTACTCAGCCGTTAAAAAGAATTCATTTGAATCAGTTCTGATGAGATGGATGAAACTGGAACCGATTATACAGAGTGAAGTAAGCCAGAAAGAAAAACACCAATACAGTATACTAACACATATATATGGAATTTAGAAAGATGGCAATGACGACCCTGTATGCAAGACAGGAAAAAAGACACAGCTGTGTATAACGGACTTTTGGACTCAGAGAGAGAGGGAGAGGGCGGGATGATTTGGGAGAATGGCATTCTATCATGTATACTATCATGTAAGAATTGAATCGCCAGTCTATGTCTGACGCAGGATACAGCATGATTGGGGCTGGTGCATGGGGATCACCCACAGAGATGTTATGGGGAGGGAGGTGGGAGGGGGTTTCATGTTTGGGAACACATGTAAGAATTAAAGATTTAAAAAAAAAAAAAATAAAATAAAATAAAAAGAAGTTGATACACAAAAAAAAAAAAAAAAAAAAAAAAAAAAAAGAAAAGACCCTGATGCTGGAAAAGATTGAGGGCAGGGGGAGAAGGGGACGACAGAGGATGAGATGGCTGAATGGCATCACTGACACAATGGAAATGGGTTTGGGTGGACTCCGGGAGTTGGTGATGGACAGGGAGGCCTGGCATGCTACGGTTCATGGGGTCACAAAGAGTTGGACACGACTGAGCGACTGAAATAAACTGATAAAGTATTTGTTTTCTCTGTCTGACTTATTTCACTGAGTATGAAATCTCTAGATCAATCCATGTTGCTGCAAGTGACATTATTTTGTTCTTTTTAATGATGGAGTATCCATTGTATATATGTATTGCATCTTATTTTTCCATTCCTATGCCAATGAACATATGGGTTTGTTTTGCATCTTGGCTATTGTAAACAGTGCTGCAATAAACATTGGGGTGCATATATCCTTTAAAACTATGTTTTTCTCTGGGTATTTGCTACAGATGGAATTACTTGGTCATATGATATTTCTTTTATTTTTCTGAGAAACCTCCATATGTTTTCTATAGCAGCTACACCAACTTATTTTCCTACCAACCATGTAAGAGGATTCCTTTTCTCCACACCCTGTCCAACATTTGTTATTTGTAGACTTTTTAATGATGGCCATTCTGATTGGTGTGAGGTGGTGCCTCAATGAAGTTTTGATTTGCATTTCTCTAGTAATTTGTTATGTTGAACATCTTTTCATGTGCCTACTGGCCATCTGTTATGTTTCTTTGAAGAAATGTCTATTAAGTTCTTCTGCCCATTTTTTTTTATTGTTTTTGTTATTGTTCAGTTGTGTGAGCTATTTATATATTTTGGAGATTAAACTCTTGTCTGTCACATCATTTGCAAATATTTTCTCCCATTCTGTAGTTTGTCTTTTCAACTTTTAAGAATTTCTTTGCCATGCAGAGGCTTGTAAGTTTGATTAGGTCCCATTTGTTCATTTTTGTTTTTATTTCTAATGCCTTGGGGGATTGACCTGAGAAAACATTGACATGATTTATTTTAGAGAATGTTTTGCCTATGTTCTCTTCTAGGAGTTTTATGATGCCATGCCTTATGTTAAATTACGTTTTTAAGCCATTTTGATTTTATATT
Organism: Capricornis sumatraensis; assembly: GCF_032405125.1. NCBI lineage: Eukaryota > Metazoa > Chordata > Mammalia > Artiodactyla > Bovidae > Capricornis > Capricornis sumatraensis. The sequence goes on from NW_027184633.1 coordinate 690,941, forward strand.
TTTACGTGGTGTGAGGGTGGATTCTAACTTTATTGGTCTACATGCAGCTGTCTGACTTCCCCAGCACCACTTACTGGAGAAACTCTCTTTCGCCCATTTTATATTCTTGCTTTCTTTGTCAGTGATTCATTGACCATTGGTGTGTGGGTTTATTTCTAGGTGCTCTCTTCTGTTCCCTTGATCCGTATGCCTTTTTTTGTACCAATAGCACACTGATTTGTTTACCATAGCTTTGTAGCATGTAACATGTGATAATCCAAATTTAAAATGCAAGTAACTATCTAGCCATCCGCCCCAGCAGTAAGATTTATCCCTCAGTAGCTTGTGTACAAATAGTGCTTGACAGTATACAATGATCACAGCAGTGTGTGTCATAGGAAGGAAAACAGACAGAAAACCTAGAAGATGTATAAGAAATGTTAAATTACAGTGCATCTAACTATTCAGTACAGTGCAACACTAAGTGATTTATGTAGATTTACTTGCACTGGTATAATAGAGTGTCCATGAATATTATTGTGTATAAAAGTAAATGATTCAGTGTGTACATTCCATTTCCAAGAAAAAAATAAGAGCAAAAATAATGTGCATGATAGTTTTTGTGTATAGGTAGAAAATCTGGAAAGACAAAAATGGTGTTATTTGTGGGATCTGCTATCTGGCAGGGGTTTGGAGTGGCCCTTCTACTGCTACTGATGTTACTACTACAGCCACTACTTTTGCTGGCTGATACCTGCCAGGCTTTAAGTACCCCAAATATATAAACTCATCTCATCCCCGTGGCACACTTCTGAGATAAGTATTAGTAACAGTATTAGTAACTTTTCCTGTTTTACAGATGAAGAAAATGAGGCTCTGAGAGCGTTACTGCCTAGACACAGGGAAGATAGAAAATTTCAGTTTTAATTTCATAAGCTTCTACTCTTGACCTCTCCTGCATTTTCACACAGCTTCTCAGAGTGATCACGTTAACTGAAAATCAGATGCTATCATTCCTCTGCAGAGAACACTTCAGAGACTTTTGCTTTCTTCCGAATAAAATCTAATGTCCTGCCTATAGCCTACAGGATCTTGGGTTCTGAAGATGGGACTTCATCTTCAGTCAAGCAGCCACCTTTGCCTTCTTATTCCTCTCTGCTCTTTACACTAGTTCAGTTCAGTTCAGTTCAGTCGCTCAATCGTGTCTGACTCTTTGTAACCCCATGAATCGCAGCACGCCAGGCCTCTGTCCATCACCGTCTCCCGCAGTTCACTCAGACTCACGTCCATTGAGTCAGTGATGCCATCCAGCCATCTCATCATCGGTCGTCCCCTTCTCCTCCTGCCCCCAATCCCTCCCAGCATCAGAGTCTTTTCCCTTCTCCTCCTGCCCCCAATCCCTCCCAGCATCAGAGTCTTTTCCAGTGACCCAACTCTTTGCATGAGGTGGCCAAAGTACTGGAGTTTCAGCTTCAGCATCATTCCTTCCAAAGAACACCCAGGGCTGATCTCCTTCAGAATGGACTGGTTGGATCTCCTTGCAGCCCAAGGGACTCTCAAGAGTCTTCTCCAACACCACAGTTCAAAAGCATCAATTCTTCCACACTCAGTTTTCTTCACAGTCCAACTCTGACATCCATACATGACCACAGGAAAAACCATAGCCTTGACTAGACGGAACTTAGTCGGCAAAGTAATGTCTCTGCTTTTGAATATACTATCTAGGTTGGTCATAACTTTTCATCCAAGGAGCAAACGTCTTTTAATTTCATGGCTGCAGTCACGATCTGCAGTGATTTTGGAGCCCCCAAAAATAAAGTCTGACACTGTTTCTACTGTTTCCCCATCTATTTGCCATGAAGTGATGGGACCAGATACCATGATCTTCGTTTTCTGAATGTTGAGCTTTAAGCCAACTTTTTCGCTCTCTTCTTTCACTTTCATCAAGAGGCGTTTTAGCTCCTCTTCACTTTCTGCCATAAGGGTGGTGTCATCTGCATATCTGAGCTTATTGGTATTTCTCCCGGCAATCTTGATCCCAGCTTGTGTTTCTTCCAGCCCAGCGTTTCTCATGATGTACTCTGCATAGAAGTTAAATAAGCAGGGTGACAATATACAGCCTTGATGGACTCCTTCTCCTATTTGGAACCAGTCTGTTGTTCCATATCCAGTTCTACTTGTTGCTTCCTGACCTGCATACAGATTTCTCAAGAGGCAAGTTAGGTGGTCTGGTATTCCCATCTCTTTCAGAATTTTCCACAGTTTATTGTGATCCACACAGTCAAAGGCTTTTTCATAGTCAATAAAGCAAAAATAGATCTTTTTCTGGAACTCTCTTGCTTTTTCATTGATCCAGCAGATGTTGGCAATTTGATCTCTGGTTCTTCTGCCTTTTCTAAAACCAGCTTGAACATCAGGAAGTTCACGGTTCACGTATTGCTGAAGACTGGCTTGGAGAATTTTGAACATTACTTTACTAGCATGTGAGATGAGTGCAATTGTGCAGTAGTTTGAGCATTCTTTGGCATTGTCTTTCTTTGGAATTGGAATTGGAATGAAAACTGATCTTTTCTAGTCCTGTGGCTACTGCTGAGTTTTCCAAATTTGCTGGCATATTGAGTGCAGCACTTCCACAGCATCATCTTTCAGGATTTGAAACAGCTCAACTGGAATTCCATCACCTCCACTAGCTTTGTTCATAGTGATGCTTTCTAAGGCCCACTTGACTTCACATTCTAAGATATCTGGCTCTAGATGAGTGATCACATCATCATGATTATCTGGGTCATGAAGATCTTTTTTGTACAGTTCTTCCATGTATTCTTGCCACCTCTTCTTAATATCTTCTGCTTCTGTTAGGTCCAGACCATTTCTGTTCTTTATCGAGCCCTTCTTTGCATGAAATGTTCCCTTGGTATTTCTGAGTTTCTTGAAGAGATCTCTAGTCTTTCCCATTCTGTTGTTTTCCTCTATTTCTTTGCTTTGATCGCTGAAGAAGGCTTTCTTATCTCTTGTTGCTATTCTTTGGAACTCTGCATTCAGATGCTTATATCTTTCCTTTTCTCCTTTGCTTTTTGCCTCTCTTCTTTTCACAGCTATTTGTAAGGCCTCCCCAGACAGCCATTTTGGTTCTTTGCATTTCTTTTCCATGGGGATGATCTTGATCCCTGTCTCCTGTACAATGTCACGAACCTCATTCCATAGTTCATCAGGCACTCTATCTATCAGATCTAGACCCTTAAATCTATTTCTCACTTCCATCTTTACACTAGTATATCATTTTGTTTATGCTTTGTCTCTTGAACTCCTTATATTGCTTTTTATATGAGATAGACTTTTGACCTTAGACTATATTTACTTATGCTTTGGTTAATTACCTATTTTCCCAGATAAGGATGTCATCATGAAGGCATGGATTTTGTTTTATTCCTGTAGTCTAAGTGCTTAGAAAAGTATGTGGCACATAGGTGTTCATTAAATATTTGTTGAATAAGTGAATGACAATAACAAAAAATATTAAAGTGAGTTATTGCAAGTATGTTGTTTTAAGACAATTAGATAGCCATCTGGGTGCATGTGTGCCTTGTGTATGTAAAGTGAAAGCATAGCTCAATGTTGTTTATCATGGGGGATATCCAGCAATCCCAAAAAGAAAATACAAAGTTTTTTTTAAGCAATCAGTTAGAATTAGTTTAATCCATATTTGGCATTTTATTTTAACTCATGTCAACAAAAAGTGAAACATACACTGAAAAAAAAAAAGATAAAAGGAAGCTAGAATAACTCTAGGGTCACTTTCTCTTCCTTCTGTACCCACCTGCCTCAGCTACCACATTTAGACAGATAAAAGTATCCTTTGAATAAGCAAGCTGTACCTGACCAAAAAATGGATTAAATATCTATGAAGATAAGTGATCTCCAGTCTTACATATTAGTTGATAAAATCATATTCAACAACTACATTCTCTTTAGCTCTCTAGCTCTAAGATTCTACTCATCTAAGAAAACCGTTTTCATATCTCTCTTTGTTCAAATACTGTACGTTTCAGTCATGGTTTGGTTGGAAGCCAGTCAGCGTATTCTGGTTATGAAGGGTTGTGTGGAGCACAGGGATGGGAGGCATAAAGCACCTTAAAGCTGAGGGAGGCCATGGGGACACAGGCACCACCGAACCCCTCAGCCTGAGGCACTGAATCATCTGGTTCTCAAGGGAAAGCTGGGGCATTTCTTAAGAATTTCTTGGCAATTCCCACCAACTGTTTCAGTCTGAGGTAGCAGAAGAGTGGTTGCCAAGAGCTTACCAAGAAGCCCCTGTTAATCACTTCTTCCTAAATGTCTGCTTCCAGAGAGTAATGGGCCCTCTTTTCCTTCTGCCTCCTGGGCTTTATCTAGGTGACTCTCACTGGCAAACTCTTTCATGGAGGATATTCTGGAAATTCCAGAAAGAACCTCTGAAGAGGATGGTGTGATGCTGTTTTGACAGTAGGTGTTCTGACACGTCCTTTAATGCTACATCTGTTTTTGACTGAGAGATTTGTAAACACTCTCATCAGCTTTTCTAGGCAGATATACATGTATTTGTGTAGATCCCATGCCAGGAGATGTAAACTAGCTGGCTAACGTGAGCTTTTTGTTTTTGTTTTGGGCTTACGCCCACCGCACAGTATCGTTTTTCTTTTTGACCCAGTAGGTACAAATTGGAAACTTTTACATATAATTCTGGATTTCTGGCTTCACTTAGAAAACTGAAGATCAGTCAACACTAGTCTCTATTTCCCATGATAGCTGTATCTGGATACCCATATGTGTTCACAAAAGTTTTCACAGCTCCTCACCTCTTAGAAAGTTTCTTACACCTAGTTCCCTTAACTCATTGATATTACCTTCCTGGGCCCTAGAGATGTTAGAGCTTATAACCTCTGTTTCTATAACTTGAGAGAGGTTATAGTTAAGACTTTTATCTGGCTCTGATGTTCTGAATACATTGTCAGAAAGTGCTTTATGAGCTATATTAGTTATGTCTGAAGCATGTTCCCTCCTCCCATCGTATTTTCTATGCATATTTTCACATCATAAGTTAATAACCTTTCCTCTTTTACAGGCTTGTTTTTCACATAGTAGTTATTTTTATTTTTAAAAAAATTAAGTTTTTTTTTGTCAAGGATAATATGAACCTTGTGACATGAGCAAACCATAGAGGTCTTACTGATAGGTAGGGTTGAGCAGTTCTATGCAACCATTGATCAAGTTTCTTACTCATCACAGTTGTAACCCACGTGACGTAAATTCATGGTCCAGCGAAATACAAACTACTGTAGATAATGGACGCATGTATCCACAAATAGATAAAAACAGGGCAGTTAAATGTAGAAAAGTCAAAAGTTGGCTGTACACTCGCAGGTACTTTCATATATGTCTCTGTGTGCGTGTAATCACATTACTGCATCTTGCACATACACATTTCCCACACAGTTTTATCAACCTCAACATAAAACAAAGAAAATTTGGTTCTAGGAACTAGTAACCTGAAAGTCACCTTGAATTTTTTCATCTGGTTTTTTTTTTTTTTTTTTTTTTTTGATTTTTGGCTGCGCTTCGTCTTCATTACTGCTGGAGTTTTTCTCTGGTTGCTGCAAGTGGGGCTGCTCTCTAGTTGTGGTGCACAGGCTTCTCATTGTGGTGGCTTCTCCTGCTGTGGAGCACGGGCTTTAGGGAACATGGCTTCAATAGGTGCAGCACATGGGCTCAGTAGCTGGGGCTCTGTGGCTCTAGAGTCAAGGCTCAATAGTTGTGGCACATGGGCTTAGTTGCTCAATGGCATATGGGATCTTTCTGGCTTGGGGATGGAACTCCTGTCTTCTGCATGGACAGCTGGATTCTTTACCACTGAGCCACCAGGGAAGCCTTGAAAGTCACCTTAAAACATGTGTACACCCGTGGCAGATTCATGTTGATGTATGGCAAAACCAATACAATGTTGTAAAGTAAAATAATAATAATAATAATAAATAACAAAATAAAAAATTTTTAAAGCTTGACAAAAATTAGAAAAAAGTGCAATCAAATAGCAATGGGCTTTGGGGAAATCATGTAAAAATGAGGTTTAGAACTATGTGCTGTATACCAAAATAAGCAAACAAATAAAAGACAATCTAACTGTCTCAGCAGGTGAAATATGAATTGAACTTTGAGCAGTATGTTTATTTCCTGACGTTCATACCTGGTTTGAAACTAGGTGAGAAAACACCTTGTCACCTAAAGTGATTATAGACTATTGAGGTAATTTGAAAGCCTCAAGTTAGAGGGCTGGAAATGTACATATTAAGAAATACTTAAACTTTGGAAACTCTTATAAATAATGTGCAGCTGTCCAGCAATATGTATAATGTCTGCCAACCATATGAAGTCTCCACAAATTCTGTTTTGGTTTGGCAGTGTAGAAAAATAATATATCTGTTCCTTGTTTTCCACTTGAAGGCAACTACATTTGAGTGTTCTATATACAAGTCCTTGTTTTTCCCCATGACTGACATTCAAATACCAGAAATGACAAGTTATTGGCTATTGCGGAGAATAAAAATTCATTTATGTCTATAAATATCCAAGAGTTGTTTAGTTAAGAGGAAACAGATGACCTAACTGAAGACTAAATCTTGGCAAGTTGACTTTCATTGGCTGAACCTTGCCAATTTCATTCTAGCCAGCTGGTTTGCTCTAATCCTCTCTTCTTCCTTCTGTTTGAGTGATTTTGTAGGTTTTTTTTTTTTTTTTTTTAATGCCACATGAATCCATCACCACCAATTCCAAACAAACAAGCAAAGAGCATGCTGGGTGAGAACAAAGCACAGATGAGCTGTCTGGGGGTTCACAATACTGGGAATGAGGCTGAGGAAACTCATCAAGAAATTCACACATTCATAAATTCAAGTTAGTCACAATACAGAAAGTGAAATTTAAGAGGGAGCCCCAAACCCTTTACTCTTGTAGTTTAGTTAACTGGACAGCTGGAGGTGCTCCAAATGACCTTCAGTTCAACCTAAATTCTGTCATTGTTTCTGTGTTTGGAGAATCAGAACAGAGGGGCAAGGAGTCCACAGAGAAAGGCTTGCAGAGTGGCAGGAAACTTGCTCTATTTGCATAAGGCAGTGAGTAAGTTTGAATGAATTAAGTTATAATTTGTTTCTTTTTTAAATATGACATTTTTTTTCTTCAAAATAGCCCTTCCTTGTGTTTTCTTTAAATTTCATTTTAATGACACAAATGAGGGTTTGTTTAGGATTAAACTTTTCCCTCTAAGGTCTGATGTGCCTAGTCATATCAAGTTGGAAGGGAGGGTCTGATGGAGGCAAGAAAGAGTCACAAGGGGAAACCTAGAGCAGGTGTGGAATGAGTCACAAGGGGAAACCTAGAGCAGGTGTGGAATGAAGCTTAGTACCTAAGGAAAAACTGGAAGCACTATGAGGAGTGTATGAATCTGACCTGTTTTAATTCCTAAGAGATAGGGGCTACAAAGAACATACACAGAGAAAGCAGAAACAGTTGTGTGATGGATGTTACACTTTTAGGTCCTGTAATTACATGAGAAGTTGATTTATCACAGTGTCCTTGCATCAGTGAAACGTCAGGGGTTTGAGATACATGTGTGGCCCCATCAGAGGAGGGATTGTTTTCAGGCAGCTCTGGCTTTGCAATCTGGAAATGTCAAGAGAAACAGGAAGCTAAGTTATTACTTCTGAAAACTTTCAATTCAATTAATGCATGAAATTAAACTTGTAAAGATGTGGAGAAAGGGAAAATTTCAAGTACAGTCAGCAATGCTTTGGCAACTTCAAGGATCAAAATACTGTGTAAATGTTCCTGAGACTAGCTTTGCTTAACTAAGAGGCCAAGAATTCTCTCTTTCACCCTATTAATACATGTTAGATTTTCCTCTCTGTTATGTTTACTCCATGTACCTCAGACGAGGATTCTTAAAATATTTCATGAGTTTTCTTGGCCTCTTCAAGTTATTAATGACTGGAATGTGTTCTTTTTAATCATTTGTTCACATTCAGAAATTGAAATACTCATCATGGAGTAAACAATCAGGTTAGGACAAGTTGCATAGACAAAGCTATGACAAAGATGTGATCTTGAAAAATAGATAAGCAACTTTGAAAAATAATTAAGCATGTGATCTCAGTAATGTTTAAGTCTCTATTAGATATTCTTGAAAAGCAAAACTAAAATACCACAGGAATATACAATCACATGCACATCTGTACATATGTATACATGAACATATATGCACACATACAGATATATACACATACATATGTGATATATGTTTAGACAGAGCTGAAATATCACAGGCTATGGATTTACCTCTGTCTCCGTCTATTCCTGTATATCTCCCCAGACTAAATATTGCATTAATCTGACTGTTTATGAACCAGGGACAACTTCATTCAATGAATGACATAGACATGGGTGATATGGACATCATGTGTCACTGTGAAGAATGTAATGATACTGAATATATGTTGATTTTTTTTTCAATTTCAATGAAACTGTAAACCAGTAAATTCTTTCTTTCTTTATTTTTTTGCCTAGAACAGTGAATTCATCTTGGGAAATAATGTAGTATCCATCTTTTGTGACTTCATTAAGTTGATTTTATAGCCATATATAACAAGATAAGTAATAATGATTGGGGACACTTACTATACTATTAATGGTAATATTAAATTTTTCCTCTACACATATTTCAGAGGCCAGAGAAGAATTAACTATCAAGTTTACCATAGCCCATTTAGTTGATTTTATTTGAGAATTACTCAACAAAGTAAATTTTGAAAGCTTTGCTATAAATAAACAAAATTAAATTCTGATGAACAAAGGGTAGAACCCTAACGTCAGCTAATGACATGTGACTTACTGTAGTCATGTGCCAAAGCCAGCTCATACATGCTTGTGAAAGACAACTGTTAACATTTTCAAGACTGCTGAGAGCTGATTATTGACATATAAATCATAGAGCTTCTATGCAAGATAAATTATAGTGAAACAAACAATAAGTTCTGAAAAGATGTCACTTACTGGTTAATTCACTACATTTTATTATCGTCTGTGCTCTTGGGGTTATCTACATCTATGCATGTAAATTTTGTTCTTATCTGTATGATGGAAATGCTATGTGGCATGCTACTGAACATGTCTCCCCAGTTTTGTGTTCACTGAAATCCCATTTGTAGGTTGAAATTGGCTATGGTAGTATTTACAGTAAAGAGATGAAAATGGTACAAATCAGAGCATTTTATTTTTTATATTTATGGAGATTGAGTTGTTAAATATTTATGACACCATTTCTTTGTGAGTCCTTGGCAGTGCATATAGGTCCTCTTCTATTTGAATACCCATGTCTATCTATGGCTTTTAATTCTTGAAAGGCAAATGATTCACTTCATGTTCTGTTTGTTCTTGTGTTCCAACTTTGTCACCAGTGCCTAACTGCATTGTTACAGGAGAAACAATAAAGTATGAGGGTAATAGAGTAGCGTATCTCTCCTGGATGCGGCAGCCAGAACTTTTACTTGTTGAAGAAGTCATTTTCCACCCCTCTTCTGTTTGCAGTGCCCAGAGGTTGTTGCAAATGAAAGTTATGTTTTCACTGTTGGAAAGTGGTTGACAAAATCACTTCAGGCCCCTGCTGTTTACAATACACAGTCTGACAAATATGCTGGTTAGGAAAAGAATGATTTCCAACTTAGTCGCTTTGGCAGGTAGAAACAACAAAAGTTGGCATGTGTGTGTGCATGTGGTTCTGTATTTGTTTTATTTATTTGCTTTTGTTGGTACTGTGAAGCTAGGAATGGAGTCATCTATATTTCCTCTCCTTCTTGATATGAGGCATCTAAATAAATGGTTTTACAAAAGTCACATGATACATAACACATGGCACTCTGGGCAAAGGGTCCATCCCCCATCACCCGTCAAATCTGAAAAACACCTGCAGTTGCTCTTAGTGGTCAACAAAAGAAACTCTGGAAAACCATTTTTAGACAGGAAAATGATTTGCAAATGACTGAGTTTCTCTCAGAATCACCGGGAGCTAGGAGGACTGGCCACAGGACTGCAGAGCCAGGGAGAAAAGAAGAACTTGAAACCACTCCATATGCACAACCAATTATTGTTTGCTGTTGTTTTTTCTGTTGACTAGTAGCAGCCACCGTCCTTACTAACCACCATCAAGACTAGAAAACTCCATTGTGTTCTTCCTTCCTTGTCCCTGCTAGGACCTGATTGTAGGTCTGAAACAGGTGCATTTAACTGAGGGTGCCTAACTATTGCCCACTCAAGGCTGAAGTAGACACTGGCCTTTCCAACATCTAAAGTGGGAGATCTCATAATAGAGGAGCATTCCTCAGCATGGGTAGGTAGTGGACATACTGAGTGCCCAAAAGAGACAATTGCCTATAGCATTCTCTTAGTACTTATCTTCTGTGGGGAAGCTCAGTCGCTTCATTCTCATACTTTTATAGAGCTGTGCTGTTTTGTTCTTTGCTGTATGACATATGGCGAGAACCAATTCCAAGAACCCTGGAGACACTGCATCTGCATGTCCTGCACCTAAGTGACGTTTTAAGTCTTGAGAAGAAAGAGCAGTGTTCTAGCATGCACAGAACATATGCTAATCAGCTGCACTCTTCAGGCACAAATGAAGATAATGTGTTCATTGTTTAGACACTGGAATTGTTCATTACAAAATGACACAGTGTTTGCCAATTTTGTCTTCATTATAAATGTAAATATTAACTGGCGATATGCAAAAGAATGCAAAAAGTCAACAGCAATTAATTGGCTTCTGCAGTAATTAGCAACTGTAAGGCAGACACTTAGGAGCCGTTGTAATTGTCTGCATTAGGAATACACCTCCTGTACAGATCTAATTAGCAATTTAAGTAGTTCAGAAATTATATGCCTCTTGCCTTTACACTCCCTGAAGTACTGTTCATTAATGGGGGAAAAAATTGCTAGTAAATGTCATTTGCATTGTCTTGCGTTAAGGGCTCTACATCAAAGCCTCCGTTACTGCCTCATACTGAATAATTCTGAGCTGTGGCTTGTGGACCAATACAGCTGTAATTAGACAATGATGCTTTTGTAAACACAAGGCACAAAGTCTGAGTACAGTTTATTTTGCTCTGAGGTATCCCCTTCATGGTTCAAGCTGTAAATAAGAAGATACGAAAAACTGATAGATGAAAAATAAAGATTGAAGGTGACAAGTGTTGACTCTTCACAGGTTGTTGAAGTGATATTAAAAGGGATATTTAAAAGAATTTTCACCAAGTTTTAGTTGAGATTTTAGCGGTGAAGCTGATGCAGATACCAATGGTCTTGTCTGAGGAGACGGGTCAAAATTATGATTTAAGGATATGCAGATGACAAAATAGTTTTTGATTACATCTGTGCTATGTAGTAAGAATTACATATAACACAGAGTGTCCATGATGAAAATCTAAAATAGTGCTTGAGTACATTATATTTCGGTGATGCACCAGTCAGAATTGAAACGTCTGATTAATGAACTTCCAATTTATATCATTCCTATATTTCCAAGTGTATGGGCGTCTTTTGTTGTAGATCACAACTTCTAGCTGTAAAAACATCAAGGAACGAAATTCCTGGTGGAGATTCTGGAAATACAGAAATTTTGAATTTAGTTAAGAACTCTTGAAAATTTTTAATTAGTTAACTTGGATGAAAATAAAAAAAGAGAACCTTATATTGTGGATAATAAATCTGGGAGAGATGATCAAATACAAAAAAAGTTTGACTCAGTATTCAAAGTGATATCTACAGGCTAAGATAAAACATTAAGATGCTAAGATAAAATACAATTGGGGTAATGAACAAACGAACTTGGCTTCAAAATATAAGGTGTAAATAAGACTGGAGGCTCTTTTTTAAAAACATGAGCCTAGAAAAAGTCACAGTGTGACATATCTGACAAAAGAAAAGAAAGTTTTGAGGTGGATTAATAGGAATATAGTATCTATAAGAATGGCGAATAATTGTCTCATTGATCTTTGCATTACTGATATTGTACATTGTTATTCAGTTTGGATTCTATATTTTAACAAGGACATGGAACATGTCAAAGAAGGCTAAATAGCACAGGACATCTGAAGCCGGGTCTCATGAGTAATTGTTGATAAAATATGTGATGCAGCATGTGAAAAATAAGACTTTTCCAGTATCTTCATGTGTGCATGCGTGTGCACGCTCAGTTGTTAAGTCATGTCCAGCTCTTTGAGACCCTATGGACTATAGCCTGCTTGGCTCCTCTGTCCATGGAATTTTCCAGGCAAGAATACTGGAGTGGGCTGTCATTTCTTCCTTCCGCAGTTTTTCCCAACCCAGAGACTGAATCTGTTATCTTCTGTGTCTCCTGTATGGCAAGCGGATTCTTTACCCCTGAGCCCCCAGGGAAACTCAGTGCTGCTGCTGCTGCTGCTGCTGCTGCTAAGTCGCTTCAGTCGTGTCCGACTCTGTGTGACCCCATAGACGGCAGCCCACCAGGCTCCTCCGTCCCTGGATTCTCCAGGCAAGAACACTGGAGTGGGTTGCCATTTCCTTCTCCAATGCATGAGAGTGAAAAGTGAAAGTGAAGTCGCTCAGTCGTGTCCGACTCTTCGCGACCCCATGGACTGCAGCCTACCAGGCTCCTCCATCCATGGGATTTTCGGGGCAAGAGCACTGAAGTGGGGTGCCATCGCCTTCTCCAGGGAAGCCCAGTACTTCCATATAAAATAATTAGAGAATTATTCTACATGGCCTCACAAGGTAGACCTGGATTTAATATAGGAATATCGTTTGATGATTTTAGCCTAACATATAAAGAAAAGTTTAAACGGTTGGAGTTGTTAGACAATTAAAATAGGTTACCTTCTAGATTGTATTCCTTTCTTGTAACTACTCTTTCTTAAAACCCTGCACTGTTATGAGATTTTGCTTACGTTGGTCTCCAATTATGATATAGGGAGGAATGTTCATTGCCACCTATTGGCAAAAACAGAGAACTAAAAAGGATTGAAAATCATTTGTTTTTTCTGAAGTCAGAATTTTTGAGCAGATAGATAATATTTAAGTAGTTATTTTAATAATTATAAATTCAAATCTGTGAATGGAAGTCTCATGTGCTTGCTATATGATTTCCTTTTCAGTGGAAATGTGACTACTTTAAAATGAACATGAATGTGCATATAAAGAAAGGATAGCTATGTGATATGTAAAAGGATATATTCATCTATAAAATATATGTTAATAACATATTCACTGACCTCTAAGAAGTAAAATAGGATCAGTGGGTATAACATATTTGTGTTTTTTATCACATTTTTCAGTGTTTTCTTATTTATAAATTTATAAAAGTACAATATTTTTAAGGTAAAATATTTAGGAACCACTGAAAGGTTTTAATTAGATGAATGATTATTACAATTTAATTTTGTATTTATATACAAAAATTACTTAAATAATTTAAAAATTATTGAATTTACATTTAAATCATTAAAGTTTAAAATTAAATCATTAAAATTTAATTTTGTAGTTATATTGTATTATATAGTTACTTTTGATGTTTAAATACAAATGAAAATTTTCTTGTGATTATTATCAGGGAGATGATCTTTGGGGATTTAGCTGTGAGATATTATTAATGGGTTCTACATTCAACTGTAGACAGTAGACATATGTGAACATCTCCCATGAATACATCTTTCAGTTTTTGTATCAACAATTTAGTGAGCACTTGCTATGTGCCAGGAACCATTATAAATGTGGAGAATATAGTTAGTAAAGCATAGAGCCTATATTCCTGAGGATTATAGTCTGTTTTGGGGAAATTGGGTAGGAATGAATATATACCCTGAACAATGAAAACAGAATCACTTCAGAGAAATGTACTTAATAGAGAAAATAAAGCAGGACCATTTAGATAGTGATAGAGCTGAAGAACTCTGGGTTGGGTGGTCTGGGAAGACTTTTCTTTAAAAGGTGGTATTTGAAAGAGTTGTGAATTGTAAGAAGCTGCAGCTGTGCAAAAATCTGGGGGAACATTCCAGGCAGAAAAAAAGAGTTGATGTTTTAAGTTTCATGTTGACAATTAACGTTCATGTTCAAATAATTGTAAAGGAAAGGAAAAATATGAGCCTGAATTATGAACTGGGTTAAAATGGTAGAAGAGTTTGGAGAGATAGACAGTGGCCAGATCATGTAAAACCTTTTAGGTCAGGTTACAGACCTTGTATTTTGTCCTAAACATAATCAAAAGTGTTTGCTGTCTTAAGTTAGGGCAAGAGTGAACCGAATTTGGCAGTGTCCTACTTTTGTAATAAAGTTTTATTGAAATGCAGCCACACGCATATGCTTACATTTATATATTGTCTGTGGCTGTTTTTGTGTTACATGGCCAAAAGTAGGGTATTTTGTGACAAAGACCATACGGCTCACACAGTATAAAATATTTACTGTCTGACCCTTTACAAAGGAAGACTGCCTATCTCTGAGCTCAGGAATCATATCTTTCATACATTTTAGGCCACACTGTCTGTGAAGGATCAGAGGGGGATATAAAATTAGGAGGCTACTGTTATAGTCTAGGTGAAATACAGTTGTGTTTTATACTGCTCTAGAAATAATGAGAATGGGAGTGATTGAAAGTTGTAGAAAATGTTGAGCTAGAATGGAAGATACTTGCTAATGATTTAAACATATGGGTTTGAATATATGGATAAAAATATATGAGAGAAATCAATAATTATAAGAATTTTGGTTTGAGGGTACTCCATATATAAAATTGTCAATAATTTATAACATTTTTGAACTGAGAATTACAGTATTTTTAGTTATGTGCAGGGAAAAATAAGAAAACAGTTTTTATCATGTGTTAGCAAGATCTATCTGTCTGTATGTATTTACTTATTTAAAAAAAATCTAACCTTGGAGTTAGATAATACCTATCAGTCAAGTATTGTTAAGTGGTCTTGGACAAGCTGCTTACAATCTGATACCAATTTTTAAATGTTAAGTTATAAAATTAATAATACACAAAGACATTATATGACTTTTTCCAGATTTATTTGTAATTTTTAAAGTTAGAGTAAAATAAGCATTCGGTTTATTATTTTGTTGTATACAACTCTTTGTGACCCCATGGTGTGCAACATGCCAGGCTTCCCTGTCCATCACCAACTCCCGGAGCTTGCCCAAACTCATGTCCATCGAGTTGGTGATGCCATCAACCATCTCATCCTCTGTCATCCCCTTCTCCTCCTGCCTTCAGTCTTTCCCAGCATCAGGGTCTTTGCCAAAGAGCCAGTTCTTTGCACCAGGTGGTCAAAGTATTGGAACTTCAGCTTCAGCATCAGTCCTTCCAATGAATGTTTAGGACTGATTTTCTTTTTTTTTTTTAATATAAATTTATTTATTTTAATTGGAGGCTAATTACTTTACAATATTGTATTGGTTTTGCCATACATTGACATGAATCTGCCATGGGTGTACATGTGTTCCCCATCCTGAACCCCCCTCCCACCTCCCTGCCCATACCATTCCTCTGGGCCATCTCGTGCACCAGCCCCAAGTACCCTGTATCATGCATCGAACCTGGACTGGTGATTCGTTTCATATATGATATTATACATGTTTCAATGCCATTCTCCCAAATCATCCCACCCTCACCCTCTCCCACAGAGTCCAAAAGACTGTTCTATACATTTGTGTCTTTTTTGCTATCTCACATACAGGGTTATCATTACCATCTTTCTAAATTCCATATATATGCGTTAGTATACTGTATTGGTGTTTTTCTTTCTGGCTTACTTCACTCTGTATAGTAGGCTCCAGTTTCATCCACCTCATTAGAACTGATTCAAATGTATTCTTTTTAATGGCTGAGTAATATTCCATTGTGTATATGTACCACTGCTTTCTTATCCATTCATCTGCCGATGGACATCTAGGTTTTTCCATGTCCTGGCTATTATAAACAGTGCTGCAATGATCACTGGGGTACATGTGTCTCTTTCAATTCTGGTTTCCTCAGTGTGTATGCCCAGCAGTGGGATTGCTGGGTCATATGGCAGTTCTATTTCCAGTTTTTTAAGAAATCTCCACACTGTTCTCCATAGTGGCTATACTAGTTTGCATTCCCACCAGCAGTGTAAGAGGGTTCCCTTTTCTCCACACCCTCTCCAGTATTTATTGCTTATAGACTTTTGGATCACAGCCATTCTGACTGGCGTGTAATGGTACTTCATTGTGGTTTTGATTTGTATTTCTCTGACAATGAGTGATGTTGAGCATCGTTTCATGTGTTTGTTAGTCATCTGTATGTCTTCTTTGGAGAAATATCTGTTTAGTTCTTTGGCCCATTTTTTGATTGGGTCATTTATTTTTCTGGAATTGAGCTGCAGGAGTTGCTTGTATATTTTTGAGATTAATTATATGTCAGTTGCTTCATTTGCTATTATTTTCTCCCATTTTGAAGGTTGTCTTTTCACCTTGCTTATAGTTTCCTTTGTTGTGCAGAAGCTTTTAATTTTAATTAGGTCCCATTTGTTTATTTTTGCTTTTATTTCCAATATTCTGGGAGGTGGGTCATAGAGGATCCTGCTGTGATTTATGTCGGAGAGTGTTTTGCCTATGTTCTCCTCTAGCAGTTTTATAGTTTTTGGTCTTATGTTTAGATCTTTAATCCATTTTGAGTTTATTTTTGTGTACGGTGTTAGAACGTGTTCTAGTTTCATTCTTTTACAAGTGGTTGACCAGTTTTCCCAGCACCACTTGTTAAAGAGATTGTCTTTATTCCATTGTATATTCTTGCCTCCTTTGTCAAAGATAAGGTGTCCATAGGTGCGTGGATTTATCTCTGGGCTTTCTGTTTTGTTCCATTGATCTATATTTCTGTCTTTGTGCCAGTACCATACTGTCTTGATGACTGTGGCTTTGTAGTAGAGCCTGAAGTCAGGCAGGTTGATTCCTCCAGTTCCATTCTTCTTTCTCAAGATTGCTTTGGCTATTCGAGGTTTTTTGTATTTCCATACAAATTGTGAAATTATTTTTTCTAGCTCTGTGAAAAATACTATTGGTAGCTTGATAGGGATTGCATTGAATCTATAGATTGCTTTGGGAAGTATACTTATTTTCAATATATTGATTCTTCCAATCCATGAACATGGTATATTTCTCCATCTATTAGACACCTCTTTAATTTCTTTCACCAGTGTTTTGTAGTTTTCTATGTATAGGTCTTATGCTTCTTTAGGTAGATATATTCCTAAGTATTTTATTCTTTTCATTGCAATGGTGAATGGAATTGTTTCCTTAATTTCTATTTTCTCATTATTAGTGTATAAGAATGCAATGTGGATTGACTTTATCTCCTGCAACTTTACTATATTCATTGATTAGCTCTAGTAATTTTCTGGTGGAGTCTTTAGGGTTTTCTACGTAGAGGATCATGTCATCTGCAAACAGTAAGAGTTTTACTTCTTTTCCAATTTGGATTCCTTTTATTTTTTTTTCTGCTCTGACTCTTGTGGCCAAAACTTCCAAAACTATGTTGAATAGTAGTGGTGAGAGTGGGCACCCTTGTCTTGTTCCTGACTTTAGGGGAAGTGCTTTCAATTTTTCCCCATTGAGGATAATGTTTGCTGTGGGTTTGTCATATATAGCTTTTATTATGTTGAGGGAGGTTCCTTCTATTCCTGCTTTCTGGAGGGTTTTTACCATAAATGGATGTTGAATTTTGTCAAAGGCTTTCTCTGCATCTATTGAGATAATCATATGGCTTTTATTTTTCAATTTGTTAATGTGGTGTATTACATTGATTGATTTGTGGATATTGAAGAATCCTTGCATCCCTGTGATAAAGCCCACTTGGTCATGATGTATGATCTTTTTAATGTGTTGTTGGATTCTGATTGCTAGAATTTTGTTAAGGATTTTTGCATCTATGTTCATCAGTGATATTGGCCTTTAGTTTTCTGTTTTTGTGGCATCGTTGTCGGGTTTTGGTATTAGGGTGATGATGGCCTCATAGAATGAGTTTAGAAGTTTACCTTCCTCTGCAATTTTCTGGAAGAGTTTGAGTAGGATAGGTATTAGCTCTTCTAAATTTTTGGTAGAATTCAGCTGTGAAGCCGTCTGGACCTGGGCTTTTGTTTGCTGGACGTTTTCTGATTATAGTTTCAATGTCCGTGCTTGTGACAGGTCTGTTAAGATTTTCTATTTCTTCCTGGTTCAGTTTTGGAAAGTTGTACTTTTCTAAGAATTTGTCCATTTCGTCCACATTGTCCATTTTATTGGCATATAATTGCTGATAGTAGTCTCTTATGATCCTTTGTATTTCTGTGTTGTCTGTTGTGATCTCTCCATTTTCATTTCTAATTTTATTGATTTGATTTTTCTCCCTTTGTTTCTTGATGAGTCTGGCTAATGGTTTGTCAATTTTATTTATCCTCTCAAAGAACCAGCTTTTGGCTTTGTTGATTTTTGCTATGGTCTCTTTTGTTTCTTTTGCATTTATTTCTGCCCTAATTTTAAAGATTTCTTTCCTTCTACTAACTCTGGGGTTCTCCAATTCTTCCTTTTCGAGCTGCTTTAGGTGTAGAGTTAGGTTATTTATTTGACTTTTTTCTTGTTTCTTGAGGTATGCCTGTATTGCTATGAACTTTCCTCTTAGCACTGCTTTTATAGTGTCCCACAGGTTTTGGGTTGTTGTGTTTTCATTTTCATTAGTTTCTATGCATATTTTGATTTCTTTTTTGATTTCTTCTGTGATTTGTTGGTTATTCAGAAGTGTGTTGTTCAACCTCCATATGTTGGAATTTTTAATAGTTTTTCTCCTGTAATTGAGATCTAATCTTACTGCATTGTGGTCAGAAAAGATGCTTGGAATGATTTCAGTTTTTTTGAATTTACCGAGGCTAGATTTATGGCCCAGGATGTGATCTATCCTGGAGAAGGTTCTGTGTGCGCTTGAGAAAAAAGTGAAATTCATTGTTTTGTGGTGAAATGTCCTATAGTTATAAATTAGGTCTAACTGGTCTATTGTATCATTTAAAGTTTATGTTTCCTTGTTAATTTTCTGTTTGGTTGATCTGTCCATAGGTGTGAGTGGGGTATTAAAGTCTCCCACTATTATTGTGTTATTATTAATTTCCCCTTTCATACTTGTTAGCACTTGTCTTACATATTGTGGTGCTCCTATGTTGGGTGCATACATATTTATAATCATTATATCTTCTTCTTGGATTGATCCTTTGATCATTATGTAGTGTCCTTCTTTGTCTCTTTTCACAGCCTTTGTTTTAAAGTCTATTTTATCTGATATGAGTATTGCTACTCCTGCTTTCTTTTGGTCTCTATTTGCATGCAATATCTTTTTCCAGCCCTTCACTTTCAGTCTGCATGTGTCCCTTGTTTGAGGTGGGTCTCTTGTAGAAAACATATATAGGGGTCTTGTTTTTGTATCCATTCAGCCAGTCTTTGTCTTTTGGTTGGGGCATTCAGCCAATTTACATTTAAGGTAATTATTAATAAGCATGATCCTGTTACCATTTACTTTATTGTTTTGGGTTTAAGTTTATACACCCTTTCTGTGTTTCCTGTCTAGAAAAGGTCCTTTAGCATTTGTTGGAGAGCTGGTTTGGTGGTGCTGAATACTCTCAGCTTTTGCTTGTCTGTAAACTTTTGATTTCTCCTTCATATTTGAATGAGATCCTTGCTGGGTACAGTAATCTGGGCTGTAGGTTATTTTCTTGCATCACTTTAAGTATGTCCTGCCATTCCCTCCTGGCCTGGAGAGTTTCTATTGAAAGATCAGCTGTTATCCTTATGGGCATCCCCTTGTGTGTTATTAGTTGTTTTTTCCTTGCTGCTTTAAGTATTTGTTCTTTGTGTTTGATCTTTGTTAATTTGATTAATATGTGTCTTGGGGTGTTTTACCTTGGGTTTATCCTTTTTGGGACTCTCTGGGTTTTTTGGACTTGGGTGATTATTTCCTTCCCCATTTTCGGGAAGTTTTCAGCTATTATCTCCTCAAGTATTTTCTCATGGTTTTTCTTTTTGTCTTCTTCTCCTGGGACTCCTATGATTCGAATGTCAGGGCATTTAACATTGTCCCAGAGGTCTCTGAGATTGTCCTCGTTTAGTTTAATTCGTTTTTCTTTTTTCCTCCCTGATTCATTTATTTCTACATTTATCTTCTACCTCACTAATCCTATCTTCTGCCTCCATTATTCTACTGTTGGTATCCTCTAGAGTGTTTTTTATCTCATTTATTGCATTATTAATTATATATTGACTCTTTTTTTTAAATTTCTTTTAGGTTCTTTTTAAACCTTTCTTGCATCTTCTCAATCCTTGTTTCCAGGCTATTTATCTAACTCCATTTTGTTTCTAAGATTTTGGATCATTTTCACTATCATTATTCGGAATTCTTTATCAGGTAGATTCTCTATTTCTTCCTCTTTTGTTCAATTTGGTGGGCATTGATCCTGTTCCTTTACCTGTTGGGTATTCCTCTGTCTCTTCATCTTGTTTATATTGAGGCGTTTGGGGTGGCCTTTCTGTATTCTGGCAGTTTGTGGAGTTGTCTTTATTGTGGAGTTTCCTCACTGTGGGTGGGGTTTTACAGGTGGCTTGTCAAGGTTTCCTGGTTAGGGAAGCTTGTGCTGGTGTTCTGGTGGGTGGAGCTGGATTTTTCTCTCTGGAGTACAATGAAGTGTCCAGTAATGAGTTATGAGATGTCAGTGGGGTTGGAGTGACTTTGGGCAGCCTGTATCTTGAAGCTCAGGGCTATGTTCCTATGTTGCTGGAGAATTTGTGTGGTATGTCTTGCTCTGGAACTTGTTGGCCCGTGGGTGGTGCTTGGTTTCAGCGTAGGTATGGAGGCGTTTGATGAGCTCCTGTCGATTAATGTTCCCTGGAGTCAGGAGTTTTCTGGTGTTCTCAGGATTTGGACTTAAGCCTCCTGGCACTGGTTTTCAGTCTTATTCTTACAGTAGCCTCAAGACTTCTCCATCTATACTTCACTTTCAGATAGTTCCTTGATCCGGCTTATGCTTCTCAAGATCTTTAGGCCCCTTCCTAGGTAGTCGATGCTAACTACAGGGTTTTAGTCTGTTGCACTGTCACTTCCAAGGTGGTTCCCTCTGTTTTAGCTTCTGTTTGCTGGTCTCTTCAGCGTCTGATTTCCGCCCTGAGACAAGGGGGCGGTGGTGGACACTTTTTGAGGTGTTCAGTCGTGCTATGGGGAGGGAGGAATGCTGCAGACAGATATCACTGGTGTCTGTGGGGAGTGCTCGCAGTGTCTCGGCCACACTGGGTTTGCCCTCGCTCATGGCATGTGTGCTTTCGCAGTCTATACTGCTTAGGCTCTAGGTTGCTCTGCCGGGAACTGTCTGAGGCTGGCCCTGGACTGCATGCACCTCCCAGGTCTAACCCGCTCAGGTTCAGGCACTCGGGTAGTCCTCAGAGGCACAGACTCAGTTGGGCCTGAGTTTTGTGCCCTTCCCAGGTCCGAGCAGCTCAGGTGACCAGGTGTTTGGCGAGTGCGGTCTCTGCGACTTATCGCCTCCCCTGTCCCTGCCGCTTGGTTTTCTGGGTGTACAACCAGCGCACCTCTCAGGTGGATGTCGACCATCCAGAATCCCAAGAAGTCTTGGTTAGCAATGAAGCCTGCTTGCAGTTTGGTAGATAACGTCTCTCTGGGGCTGCAATTGCCCCCTTCCGGCTCTGGCTGCCCTCTCCTGCCTGTCTCCGGATGGGACAGTCCACAGTCAGTCCTTTGTTCTGTGTGCCGGTTTGGTGGTGTCTTAGGCTAGGGCTTTTCTCGTGGTAGTTATCCCACAGTCTGGTTTGCTATCTCAAGTTAGTTCCCTCAGATTGCCTTCGGGGCATTCAGGCCTGGTCCTTACCCTAAGCGATGCAGCCCGCGCCTCCGTGCCCAGCCCCTGCTTGTTAGTGACGGATGCAGGAGTCTGTGCTGCTTCTCCGCTGGGAGTTACCATTGGACACATAATCTGTGGGTTTTAACTATTTATTTATTTTTCTTCCCGGTTGCCCTCTGAGGTTCCAAGGCTTGCCGCAGACTCGCCAGTGAGAGTGTTTCCTGGTGTTTGGAAACGTCTTTCTTTTTTAAGACTCCCTTCCTGGGATGGATGTCCATGCCTACCTCTTTTGCCTCTCTTTTTATCTTTTATATTTTTTCCTACCTCCTTTCGTAGACAATGGGCTGCTTTTCTGGGTGCCTGATGTCTTCTGCTGGTATTCAGAAGTTGTTTTGTGAAATTTACTCAGCATTCAAATGTTCTTTTGATGAATTTGTTGGGGAGAAAGTGGTCTCCCCGTCCAATACCTTCGTCATCTTAGGACTGCCCTCCAAGACTGATTTTCTTTAGGATGGACTGGTTGGATCTCCTTGCAGTCCAAGGGACTCTGAAGAATCTTCTCCAACACCACAGTTCAAAAGCATCAATTCTTTGGCGCTTAGCTTTCTTTATAGTCCAACTCTCAAATCCATACATGACTACTGGAGAAACTAGTGCTTTGACTAGATGGACCTTTGTTGGCAAAGTAATATTTCTGCTTTTTTAATATGCTATCTAGGTTGGTCATAACTTTCCTTCCAGGGAGCAGACATCTTTTAATTTCATGGCTGCAGTCACCATCCTCAGTGATTTTGGAGCTTAAGAAAATAAATTTTGTCACTATTTCCATTGTTTCCCCATCTATTTCCCATGAAGTGATGGGACTGTATGCTGTAATCTTCATTTTTTAATTGTTGTTTTAAGCCAGCTTTTTCACTCTCCTCTTTCACCTTCATCAAGAGGCTCTTTCGTTCCTCTTCACTTTCTGCCATAAGGGTGGTGTCATCTGCATATCTAAGCTACTTTCAAATGTGTTGCCCAGTATAATTAAATACATTGACATTGATATGTATGGTGGTGTGCACAACCATCCAACTCCAGAACTTTTTTTCTTTTTCCCAAGCTTTTCATAATTCCCTTCCCTTAGCCCCTGCCAACCATTCTTTCTGTCTCTATTACTTTAACCAGTTTAGGTACCTCATTCAAGTAGAATCATGGTATCTGTCCTTTTTTTTTTTTTTTAAGTTTTATTTTATTTATTTATTTTTTTAATTTTTATTTTTACTTTATTTTACTTTACAATACTGTATTGGTTTTGCCATACATTGACATGAATCCACCATGGGTGTACATGCGTTCCCAAACATGAACCCCCCTCCCACCTCCCTCCCCATAACATCTCTCTGGGTCATCCCCGTGCACCAGCCCCAAGCATGCTGTATCCTGCATTGGACATAGACTGGCGATTCGATTCTTACATGATAGTATACATGTTTCAATGCCATTCTCCCAAATCATCCCACCCTCTCCCTCTCCCTCTGAGTCCAAAAGTCTGTTATACACATCTGTGTCTTTTTTGCTGTCTTGCATATTGGGTCATCATTGCCATCTTTCTAAATTCCATATATATGTGTTAGTATACTGTACTGGTGTTTTTCTTTCTGGCTTACTTCACTCTGTATAATCGGCTCCAGTTTCATCTAGCATAATATCTTCAAGATTCATATTGTAGTGTTTGTCAGAATTTCTTTCCCTTTAAGGCTAAGGAATAGTCCATTGTACTTACGTACCATATTTTTACGTATCCATTTGTTGTAGGCTAAAAGTTTGTGCCCCTGTCCTTCAAATTCCCACATTAAAACTGAATCCCAAATGTGGTGGTATTTGGAGGTGGGGTTTGGGGAGCGATTATGTCATGAGGATGGAAGCTTCCTAAATGGAATTAGTGCTCTTTTAAAAGAAGCTAGTGTAAATGAGATTGTCCTCTTGATTTCTCTTTCAGATGGTTTATATTATTAGTGTACAGAAAGACAACAGATGTGTGTATATTAATCTTGTATCATGCAATTTTACTGAATTTACTCATTCTAATGGTTTTATTGATGGGGTCTTTAGAGTTTTAAATTTATAGTAGCATGTAATCTGCACATAGTGACAGTTGAATTTTTTTCCTCCCGATTTGGATTACTTTTATTTATTTGTTTGCTTTTCTTGACTGATTGCTGTGGCTAGGACTTCCAGTATTGTGTTGAATCAAAGTGGTGAATTGAATAAAAATGGTGAGAGTAGATCTCAGAGGAACTGCTTTCAGCCTTTCACCACTGAGTATTATGTTGGCTATTGTTATTGTTGCTCAGTCACCCAGTCATGTCGGACTCTTTGTCACCCCATGGACTGCAGCACGCCAAGCCTCCCTGTCCCTCACCAGGCTATAGTCTGTGATATATGGCCTTTATTATGTTAAATGATAGTCCTTCTATACCCACTTTATTGAGGGTTTTTATCTTAAGTGGATTTTGAATTTTTCATGAGCTTTTCCAGGATCTGTTGAGATGAGAGTATGAATTTATTCTTCTATTGGTTAATGTTATATATCATATTGACTGATTTATGGATGTTAAACTATCCTACACCCCTGGGATAAATCACACTAGATAATGGCAGATGATTCTTTTAAAGTATTGCTGAGTTCTTTTTGCTAATACTTAGTTAATTATTTTTATACCTATATTCATCAGTGACACTGGCCTGTACTTTTCTTTCTTTATGGTGTCTTAGTATGGTTTTGGTATCAGGGTGATTCTGACCTCCTGAAGTGATTTTGGAAGCATTTCTTCACCTCAAGTGTTTTAAATAGAGAAGAACAGACATTTTCCTTAAACGTTTTGTGGAATTTAGTTGTCTGGTCTCATTTCTGTTGTTTTTTGGAGGGTTTTTTTTTTTTTTTTTTTAAATCATGGATTCAATTTCATTACAGGTAAGTAGTTTCTTCATATTTTGTGTTTCTTCCAGATTCAGTTTTGGGAAACTGTGTGTTTCTATGAATTTATCTGTTTCTTCTAAATTGTCCATTTTATTATCATAATGTTCATAGTGAATTCTTATCTTTTATATTTCTGTGGTGTTGGTAGTAACTTCTCAATTTTTATTCCTGGTTTTATTGGGGCCTATTTTCCCAAATTTTATTTCTCTGTTTTCCTTGATGAGTCTGGCTAAAGGTTTCTCATTTTGTTCATTTTTTCATAGAATCAGTTCTTAGTTTTATTGATCTTTTTGTTCTTTTAGTCTTTATTTATTTCTGCTCCAGTCCTTATAATTTCTTTTCTTCTATTTGTGTTTTGTTTGTTCTGCTTTTGCTAGTTCCTGTAGGTATAAGATTTGATTGGTTATTGAGATTTTCTTGTTTCCTAAAGTAGGTTTATATCACCAGAAGCTTCCCTTTTGGAACTGCTTTGGTGTATCCCATAAATTTTGAATCATTCTCTTCTCATTTTCCTTTGTCTCCAGGTACGATTTTATTTCCCCTTTGATTTATTTAGGGACCCATTGGTGGTTTAGAGGCATATAGGAGCCTTTACAGGTTTGTGTATTTTTTTTTCTTATAATTGATTTCTAGTCTTACAGAGTTATGGTCAGAAGAGATTCTTGATATGATTTCAGTCTTATTGTTTATTATTTTGTATTAAATTTTTATGAAATTATAGCTGATTTATAATATTGTGCCAATCTCTGCTATATAGCGAAGTGACACAATTATTTGAGTCACACACACATTATTTTTTTCATATTCTTTTCCGTTATGGCTTATCACTTACTGAGACTTGTTTTGTGGTCTAGCATGTGTTTTATCTTGGAGGATATTCCATGTGCCGTTTAAAGAATGAATATTCCACTGCACTGAGATGGAATGTTCTAACATATCTGTTAAGTTTGTCTGATCTAATGTGTAGTTTAAGTCCAGTATTTCTTTATTTTATTTCTGGATGATTTTCCTATTGATATAAGTTGGATGTTAAAGTCCTCTACAATTATTGTGTTATTGTCAATTTCTCCCTTTGTGCTAATATTTGATTTATGTATTTAGGTGCTTCTATGTTGGGTACATATATATGAAAAATTGTTATATCTTCTGGTTTCATCCCTTTACCATAACGTAATATTTTTCTTTGACTGTTGTTACTTTGAACGTTTTATTAGGTAGTTTGCTGTCTCCACTTTGTTTAGTTCTTCTAGGATTTTCTCCTGTTGCTTTATTTGGAGTATATTTCCTTGTTGCCTTATTTTGCCTAATTCTCTGTATTTATTGCTATGTATCAGGCAGGTTGATTATGTTTCCTGATCTTGGAGAAGTGACTCTGTATAGGAGACATCCCTTGAGGCCCAGCTGTGCACCCCCACCTTGATCATTGAAGCTATATTATATAGTGGGTACCCCTAATGTGAGACCTTCTCTTGTGATAGGGCTGACCACTGTGAATATGCTGGCTAGTGGGGCTGGTTGCCAGGCCAGTTGGCTTCCAGGCCTTGCCTGTGGTGGCAGCTGCTGGTAGGTGAGGCCAGGTGCTGACATGGCCAACTGTGTGGCTTGGGGGTCCTAGGAATGGTGTTGGCCTACTGGTGGGTGGGGCCATTTCCTAGAGCAGCTGGCTGAGGGGAACCTGGGACAGATGTCAACTGTATGGAAGTGGGGCTATATCCCCAGGCAACTCTCCTCTTGGCCTTTGGGGTTTTAGGACTGGTCCTGACCAGCTGGTGGGCAGGTACACCCCAAGCACTAATAGACTAGAGGAAGGACTCCAAACTAATGCTTGCCAGCACCAGTGTCCATGTGGTTGAATGAGTTCCTCAAAATGATTGCCACCAGTGTCTATATCTAAAATATATGAGAAAAGCAATTCTACAGCAAGAAAACAAATAATTCAATTTTAAAATGATCAAAAAACCTGGATAGAAGTTATAAAAATGGCCAACAGGTATATGAAAAATGTTTAACATGACAAATCATCAGAGAAATGCAAATCAGAACCACCACAAGGGAATAACACATGTTAGAATGGCATTATCAAAAAGACAAAAGATAGGAAGCGTTCTCAAGGACATGGGCAAAGGGAACCTCTGCACAGTGTTGTTGGGAATGTCAACCTGTACATCCATTATGGCAAATAGTATGGAAGTTCTTCACAAAATGAAAAGCAGAATGCCATATGATCCTGCAATCCGACTTCTGCTTATATATACAAGGAAATGCGAATGGGTGCAAAGTTTCTTTTTGTACCCACTCCTAATGTATTAAACCCATTAAATTTTATACTTGAAGTGGGTGAATTTTGTGGCATGTGAATTATATCCCAATAAAGATGTTTTTCGAAGCATAATAAATAAGGGCAATTAGCTAGTGGAAATCTTGAGTAAAAGCAGCTAGGAAACAATGTACAGGAAAATATACAGTTATCATCAGCAATGTGAGAAAATAGCTTGTAGATAAGTCAAGCAGAACCCGAGTCATATGATGTTAATTTATCAAGATGAGCATTTCTGAGAGATCACTGCTGGAGTTGCTATTTGGGAATTAGAGCTGTTTTGCAGTGACAGAGGATGTTACCATTCCATGAAAACTAATTGTGCAATCTCAGTGAAGATTTACTGTGCTTCTTAATTTGCTTATATACTTATGGTAAACTTGGTTTATCTGAGGTAACTTACACTTGTCTGTGTTTCTCAAAGGTAGAAGACATTGCCACAAGTACATGCTGTGGCTTGTTCCTACTTCACAGGTATTTTAAAACAAAGTATTTCTGGTTGATGTCTGTAAATGTCATTAAAACAGTAGATAAAAATGAATGTGGCATTTCTGAAAGTTCATTTGATGCAGAAGAACTTTAAAATAGTAGATACATATGATTCAAATATTTAAACTTAAGAAAAAAGGAAAATAAATCAGATGGTGTTAATCTTTCAGTTTAATCAATCACTTAAAAAAGAAGGAAAATCTTCTTTGAAAAATTATGAAATAGCAAATAAGAACACCTGTGAAGTATTGTACTGAATTATTGGGGCTTCCCTAGTAGCAAAGACAGTAAAGAGTCTGATATATAATATATATTGTACTGATATATAATGTATATTTAAATAATAATACTAATATGAGATGTAATGGTGAATCAGTATCTCTGTTGATTTCAGTGGGATTTGGTATAATTAACTTATATTTCAATTTCACTATCAAGAATAAAAAACATATCATTGGTTCAGGAAGTTTTACATTTGAGAATTTACGATAAATTAAAAAGGAGAGGGTCTCTCTCTGTCTCTCTTTAATTATGCACACCTTTTAATAAAATATGTAGAAATTAAAGCAATAATTATAGGTGATATGGGAAATGCAAGTAATTATAAAAAACCAAAGCTGAGTATACTGTTGCATTCCTGCTATGACTGTAACAATATAAATATCAAATGTGCAAATGGGAAAGGTATAGAAAAGTTTTAAAAAATGGAGATGTTGTGTTGGAATCAGAGGTAATTTACTTTTTTCTTTGCTAATTTTATTTTTAATTGTTTTCATACTGCTCCTACAATTTACAGAGGATAAGTAGGTAAATCTTAGTGTCCCTATAAATATATATATTGCATATAATCTAAATAGAAGAGAGGAAAAGTAAAAGTATATGATACAGAACAAACTTCAGTACCAGCTTTTATGAAATGGAAGTTTCTGAAATAACAGGAGTGTGTATACATGCATAAAATCAAAACATTCAGAGAAAAATAGAGAAAATATTTTTGCAAACATGCTTATGTTGTTACATCTTCATGGGTAAGGGCAAAGAAAAATTCTTTGAAAAAATGATATATTTCTGAATTATGCCTTGTGAACTGGGCTTTAGAGAGGGTTAGCCACACCCTAGGACTTGTTAACAAATGACCCATTTCAGGGAAGTCAACATTTGAGTTCAAACTAGAACATTTCCATCAGGGAAGGTTGCCATGAGGTGCAAACTCCTGCCTTGAGTATAGACATGTAAAGGTGTTTGATGTTGGGAGATTTTTTGCAAATGGGTTGGGAACCACTGCAGAACTATGATGGGCTGGGAATTTCATTACCTAAAGGCAATTCATTTCATGTGCTTTCTTGCCCAGGATGAAAAATTAAAGGAATACTGCAAGTATTTAAATTTTTTAAAAATATGTTTGTAATATCCTAATAATTCAAATAGCAAGTTATTTGCTTCAATTACTAGCATGATCACTTAAAATTATTTTTAGTGTGTATCAACATATTGTCACAGTTGGTGTCATTAGTTGTCAATGTGGAAGTGCACATGTCAAAATTTGAAAGCCAGACCCAATGATTTCCAAAGGATTCTGTACCCTGCTTCAGAACTATTCCGCTCTGCTCTTTCGGTAGCTCTTGGCTGTGATGTTGAACTACTATCTGATTATTAACACAGATCTACGCCTTAGATAATAAAGGAAGAAAAATAAAGACAAAACTACTGCTTGAGTTCATTTTTGGCCTTTTTAAGGCATTCTCTTCTGGATAGTTTACCTTTTTTGTTTGCTTGTTTTATTTATTTATTTATTTATTTTACTTTACAATACTGTATTGGTTTTGCCATACACTGACATGATTTCGCCACAGATGTACATGAGTTCCTAAGCCTGAACCCCCCTCCCAGCACCCTCCCCATATCATCTCTCTGGGTCATCCCAGTGTACCAGCCCCAAGCATCCTGTATCCTGTGTCGAACCTAGATGTGGCATTTATTTATAAATGATCATAAAATGATTAGTAAAGGTGAGAATCCCCATGGTTCCTTTCCTCAGTGGCTCATAGCCCAAGAGGTGAAGAAAAATTTGAAATATATTTTCTTCATTAAGAAAATAATCAGAAGTATCTTATAATTTTCAAACTCGTAAAAATACCTAAATTTTTATGTAACTAGGAACAAATTCCAAATTTTTGCAAGTATAATCTCTTTGAATTTTCTGATTCTGTTGTCTAAAATAACAGTTTTACTGAGTATTCTTCCAAATGTTTTTAGATAATCATATTTTCAGATAAAATACTATGTGGAAGCTTAATGCATATAAAAACCAAAATTTAGCCACTTGCTTAACGTGACTTGGAAAATTAAGGAGCACTTCCATTTCTATGCCCAGAAGCATCTTTGTGAAAACATCTAGAGTTCCCAACATTAGTGTAAAGATTACTCAACTTGATGATTATATTCCTCTAACTGGTAGATAGCATAGATAGCAGAAACATCTCATTTACCTAAAATATTTGGCAAAATAATTTGGAGGATGTTGCTACAAGTGAGTTGGTATTCATCCAAATCAGAGCTTTATCAACAATGGTTTTATAAACAGTCGTCAGCAAAGTCTTATTTTCAAGAGTAGCTGAAATTCATTTTCATCTTTTAAATCCTGGAGATATTCATTTCATCAAAAAAGAACTAGTTATTTTACATATATATATTTTTCCTAACATTTTGTCTCCTGGGAAGGAAGGAAGGAAGAGAGGAGGGGAGGTGGGAAGGGAAAGGGAGAGGAAGAGAGGAGGAGAAAGTGTTTGGGACCAAATGACCCACTTTCACGTCTTCAGGACCGTTTCATCCTTCTCTTCCTGTGCAAATTAAAGTGCTAGTCTTATTTATTCCCATCTTTTTAAATGAAATTAAACAAAAAAGAAATGAAATTTAGTCAATCTGTTCTTATATACTTATGTAAAGATTTCTCTTGTATGGTTTCATTCCAACTCAGTCTTTTCAAATGTTTCTTGGTATTTTTACCTTGTCTGGTTAAATAACTTTTGTAAGAGACATTTTTAATTTTTGTTTACTGCAAGCATCCCTAGACATGAAAGAAAATAATGTCAACACTTTTTAACCTTCCCTGACAAAGGGTCAGTAATTTAGAAAGATAAGTTATATACCATGTACTTTTTTTTTTTCCCTTCATTTAATGAGATTCTTTGCAGGGATTTTAATTTTGAGGTAGAAAATGTAGCTTCTGTCCAAGCTTTCAGTTTCTTCTCTAGAGATTTATTTTGGGAATGGTGGGGTCATCTTTCCTGGAGCATTAAAAAAAACATGCTTAGATAAAAGCAAAAGTTTATTGAAGACTAAATATATATTTTGGAAATAATCCTTGATGATTGAACGATTTTTGAAGCCTTTGTAAAGTTTTATTGGTGAGTAAGAAACTTCTTGGCTTCTCCTACTGAATAAGAGGACAACTCTTTACCTTATTCAGTAATCATCCCAACTAGCACCAGAAGAGTTACCCACTGGAAAACATTCAGAATGTGTAATTGCATCTGGCTTGGTGCTCTTGGATCAATAAAAGGTATTCTTCCACTCAACTGAACCTAGAAAATTTCCACATGCTTGGGTAATGATGCTATAGAAATGTGTAAATATCACTCTCCTCCCTGACCTAAAACTGTTCATGAGTTTTGGCGAAGAGAAAGGAGACTCAAAAATTCAGCCAACATTGGACTTTGATCTCTTTCCAACATAGAAACCGTATAATTGCATATGAAAAAACTCTATCTTCAGCCAGTGAAGTGCTGATGAAAACCTACACATGAGGATCACTTACTTTTTTCACAAAGACAAAGGAAATTTGGCAGTTGACTACATTTCAGAAAGTTTGATCTCACAAGTCTTATTCCTGTGTACCTGTACATACGTAGGAAATGAAATAGAATTAAACTATCATACTAGGATGAGGTGCCACTGGAAAATATGTAAAAAGGCAACTTTACAATACAGATACTACATGTACAGTTTACTCTTTTCACTGAAATCTGTTTGGCAGGGAATAAAACTAGCAGTGTCCTTCAGTAATAACTATAGGTGATATTGGCTCTCGGGTTTGTGATACAATTTTTAGCTTTTAGCTTTTGATTTTTAATAAGGTAATTATTTTATTCAGAGAAGCACATAACTTCCCTTTGTATATGTGATAAACGTGGGTGATTAAAGGGAAGGCTCAATTCATGAAATGGCAGCATCTGATCCGTTTAAAAGGATCATTTTTATGCTGTAAAGATAAACATAAATATGCATATAGCTTTAAAACTTGTACTTTCAAAAGTATCTCATTAATAGTTAAACCAAATGGGAGGAAATTCCCTGGTGGGACTCTGCATTCTCAGTGCCAAGGACTTGGTTTCGATCACTGTTTGCAGAACTAAAATCCTGTGAGTTGTGTGGCACAGCCAAAAAAAAGTAATATTTTGGCCTATATTTGCTTCTTACTTTAGTGGCTCCATGGCGTTTGTCAATAGACTATTTTATTTGACTTTGTGTGCTAAGACAGAATAATGTCTTCATACCTTCATCTCCCAAACTTGTGGATATGTTATTTTACATGGCCAAGTGGACTTTGCATATGTAATCCATTTAAAGATCTTGAGATGGGAAAACTCTCAGGGATTATTTGGGTGAGCACAATGCTTCCCCGATAGCTCAGTTGGTAAAGAATCCGCCTACAATGCAGGAGAACAAGAAACTCAGGTTTGATCCCTAGGTTGGTAAGATCCCCTGGAGAAGGAGATGGCAACCCACTCCAGTATTCTTGCCTGGAAAACTCCATGGACAGAGGAGCCTGGTGGGCTACAGTCCATGGGATCACAAGGAATTGGACATGACTGAGCAACTAAGCACTTGACTAAGCAATGTAATCACAACAGATTTTATAAAACAGAGGCAAGAAGAGTGAGAATTAAGAAAAAGACATGGAAGCAAGCAGAGAGAGATTAGAAGATGCTATACTGCTGAGTTTGAAGATGGAGGAAGGGCCTCTGAGATAAGGAATTCAGGTGGCTTCTAGAATCTGAAAAATTAAAGGGATCATTCTCCCCTAGAGTCTCCAGAAAATACCACAGGATCGATGGCACATTGATTTTAGTTCAGTAAGAAGAGTTTTGAATATCTAACCTCTCAGTTCAGTTCAGTCACTCAGTCATGTCCAACTCTTTGAAACCCACATCACACCAGGCTTCCATGTCCATCACCAACTCCTGGAACTTGCTCAGACTCTTGTCCATCAAGTCGGTGATTCCATCCAACCGTCTTATCCTCTGTTGTCCCCTTCTCCTCCTGCCTTCAATTTTTCCCAGAATCAGGGTCTTTTCCAAGGAATCTGCTCTTTGCACCAGATGGCCAAAATATTGGGGCTTCAGCATCAGTCCTTCCAATGAATATTCAAAATTGACTAGTTTGATCTCTTTGCTGTCCAAGGGACTGTCAAGGGTCTTCTCCAGCACCACAGTTTAAAAGCATCTATTCTTCAGTGTTCAGCTTTCTTTATGGTCCAACTCTCACTTCAATACATGACTACTGGAAAAACCATAGCTTTGACTAGATGGACCTTTGTCAGCAAAGCAATGTCTCTGCTTTTTAATATGCCATCTAGGTTGGTCATAGCTTTTGTTCCAAGGAGCAAGTGTCTTTTAATTTTATGGCTGCAGTCACCATCTGCAGTGATTTTGGAGCCCAAGAAAATAAAGACTGTCACTGTTTCCATTGTTTCCCCATCTATTTGCCATGAAGTGATGGGACCAGATGCCATGATCTTAGTTTTCTGAATGTTGAGTTTTAAGCCAACTTTTTTACTCTCCTCTTTCCTTTTCATCAAGAGGCAGTTTAGTTCCTCTTCACTTTCTGCCATAAGGGTGGTGTCATCTGCATATCTGAGGTTATTGCTATTTCTCCTGCCAATCTTGATTCCAGCTTGTGATTCATCCAGACCAGCATTTTGCATGATGTACTTTGCATAGAATTTAAACAAGCAGGGTGACAACCTCTAGACATGTAAGAAAAATAATTTGTGTTATTATCATATTGGGATTCCCTGGTGACTCAGACAATAAAGAATTTGCCTGCAATGTGATAGAGCTGAGTTTGATCCCTGGGTTGGGAAGATCCCCTGGAGAAGGAGATGACAACCCACTCCAGTATTCTTGCCTGGAGAATCCCATTTATGGAGAAGCCTGGTGGGTTATAGTCCATGGGGTTGCAAAGAGTCGGACATGGCTGAGTGACTTCATTTTCACTTCCAAGATCATATTAACTTATTATAGCAGCAACAGGAAACTAATTATTAATAAGTTTTGAGATTTGAAAAGGTAAGAGATTATTTCCAGTTTATAGGAATGCTATGGTTTTCCAGGATTGCATAGTTAATATGGCAGAGGGAGAAGTAGAACCTAGGTTTATGAGCTCAAGTCCAGCGCTTGGTTCTACTAAAATTCAGTTAAATCATTTTGCAATGTTTATTAGGCAACTCTGTATTAATTTCTAACTGCTAAGATAACAAATTATCATAAACTTTACAACTTAAAATAACACATTGATCCTCAGTAGTTCTGGAGCTCAGTGTCTAACATGGTGTCATTAGGCTAAGATCAAGGTGTCAGCAGGCCTGCATTCCTCCCAGAAGATCTAAGGGAAATTCAGTTTCGTATACGTTCCAGATGCAAGAGCCCACCTGCATTTGTTATGTTTATGGCCCCTTACTCTATTTTTATTTTTTTCAGAGAAGGCAATGGCACCCCGCTCCAGTACTCTTGCCTGGAAAATGCTATGGACGGAGGAGCCTGGTAGGCTACAGTCCATAGGGTCACGAAGAGTCGGACATGATTGAGTGACTTCACTTTCACTTTTCACTTTCATGCATTGGAGAAGGAAATGGCAACCCACTCCAGTGTTCTTGCCTGGAGAATCCCAGGGACGGGGGAGCCTGGTGGGTCGCGCAGAGTCGGACACGACTGAAGTAACTTAGCAGCAGCAACTCTATTTTTAAGCCAACAATATTAGCATCTTCAAACCTCTCTTTGACCCTTACTCCTGTTTCTTTTGTCTTATTTTCTTTCCTGATTTTCACCTTCCTACTTTTGTGATTATATTGGGCCCACAGAGATAATCCAGAAATGTTAATCATTCAATTATATGTGCAAAGTCTTCTTTGTCATCTAAGTGACATTTTTACAAGTTCTGGAGATTTGGTGCGGACATCTTTGAAGGGACATTATTCTGTCTACCAAGGTCTCCTGTATATCAAATAATGTTCTAATTTCTGAGAGTAAATTAAAATGACCAGAATCGATGGAATTGTATTGAGAAATATTAAACAGTTAAGAGACATCTGATTCATATATATTAAAAAAAATCTCTAACTCTGAATAAAATACAGCAGTGAGGGGTGAAAGGGAAGAATGGAAACAGTAGTCTAATCAAGAGAGATTAGTGAGAATGTCTCTGTTTTTATTTTTCATTTTCAGTTGTTGACTTAAACAACTGAATGAATAATAACACCATTTAAAAACTTGATACAAACTGGATGAAGAGCCTCCTTTAGTTTAGTTAGGGTTGGAGGTGAGAATTAAGAACTGACTTCAAACTTGTTAAATCTGAGATTCCTGTTTGACATCAGGCAGAGATGTCAAGCCAGCACTTCAACATGTGAACCTGAGTTTAGGTGGAGTAGTGGGTTGAAATTGAGGGATTAATAATCAACATTAGGATGATATTTGAATCCATGAGACTGAAGAGATTCAAGAGCTTATCCCTGAGCATTTCAATAGTAAGAAGTCTAAAAGAAAAGGAGAATACAGCAAATGAAACGAAGAAGAGGATATGAGGAAAAACCAAGGAGGGTAGTGTCCAGGAAGGTAAATGAATATAGTATCATATGAGAAAGGGATCACCAGCAATGTCAAATGCTTCTGATAGTCATTAGACAGATGTTCTCCCTAATTCATGTACGGCCTATCTATGAGTTCTACCATACTGGCAAGAATTATTGTTCTGTTATTTTAGGAATTATGTTATTTCATTGGGTCAGAGGGGTCTCTAGAGTAACAGAGGTCAGGTGACAGAACCAGATTTCCAAGAAGGGTAACAAAGATAAAGTGTTCCTTAGTTGTTAAGTCTCAAATACCATGGTATCCCTAAGAATGAAGTAGTTAGGCAGTCAAGAAAATCTTACTTTATATAACATGTAAAACTGCAGAACTGTAGAATGGTCCTACTTGAGTCATCTTTATAATGAATAGCTATGGCCTCTCTTCCATTTTCAAGACTTAATTAAGTCCAAATATTGGTCGATATGTAGAACCCCTTGCTTAGGGGAAAGGTTAGACTTTCTTGAGGAGTGATCTTGAAATGTTGCTACCAGCCTATATTGTATATATTGTAACTCCACGCCTTCCCCTGAAGAAACTGATAGAGAGAGTAAGCACTGATAAAGAGAGTAGCTAGGACTTGGAGTAGGAAATTATTGGACTAGGCATTTCCTAACAATAATCACTGAGAACCCAAACGCATGTTGTAATTTCTTGATTAAATTAGAGTCTAATGGATGTTAGGTGATAAATAGTGCATTGGTTAAAATTTGGATCACAATTGGCCCAGTAAGTTCATAGTAATTTATGGTTACTTTCTCAGTCCTAAATTTTGAAAAATTTTGAAAAGACAGATTTGAGAATAAAAAAAAATGCCTACTTTACTGCTGTAATAGGAGGGAGACATTTGGAAGCCCTTAATACTTCCCCCACTGACCAAATGAGTGAAGCATCAGTTTAGTTCAGTTGCTCAGTCGTGTCCAACTCTTTGCGACCCCATGAATCACAGCACACCAGGCCGCCCTGTCCATCACCAGCTCCCGGAGTTCACCCAAACTCATGTCCATCGAGTTGGTGATGCCATCCAGCCATCTCATCCTCTGTCGTCCCCTTCTCCTCCAGCCCCCAATCCCTCCCAGCATCAGAGTCTTTTCCAATGAGTCAACTCTTCACATGAGGTGGCCAAAGTATTGAAGTTTCAGCTTCAGTATCATTCCTTCCAAAGAACACCCAGGACTGATCTCCTTTAGAATGGACTGGTTGGATCTCCTTGCAGTCCAAGGGACTCTCAAGAGTCTTCACCACAGTTCAAAAGCATCAATTCTTTGGCGCTCAGCTTTCTTCACACTCCAAATCTCACATCCATACATGACTACTGGAAAAACCATAGCCTTGACTAGATGGACCTTTGTTGGGAAAGTAATGTCTCTGCTTCAAATATGCTATCTAGGTTGGTCATAGCATTCCTTCCAAGGAGTAAATTTCTTTTAATTTCATGGCTACAATCACCATCTGCAGTGATTTTGAGCCCAAAAAATAAAGTCTGACACTGTTTCCCCATCTATTTCCCATGAAGTGATGGGACCAGATGCCATGATCTTTGTTTTCTGAATGTTGAGCTTTTAGCCAACTTTTTCACTCTCCTCTTTCACTTTCATCAAGAGGCTTTTTAGTTCCTCTTCACTTTCTGCCATAAGGGTGGTGTCATCTGCATATCTGAGGTTATTGATATTTCTCCCAGCAATCTTGATTCCAGCTTGTGCTTCTTCCAGCCCAGCCTTTCTCATGATGTACTCTTCATATAAGTTAAATAAGCAGGGTGACAATGTACAGTGTTGTCATACTCCTTTATCAATTTGGAACCAGTCTGTTGTTCCATGTCCAGTTCTAACCGTTGCTTGCTGACCTTCACATAGGTTTCTCAAGAGGCAGGTCAGATGGTCTGGTATTCGCATCTCTTGAATTTTCCAGTTTATTGTATTCCACACAGTCAAGGGCTTTGGTTTAGGCAATAAAGCAGAAATCGATGTTTTTCTGGAACTCTCTTGCTTTTTCCATGATCCAGCGGATGTTGGCAATTTGATCTTTGGTTCCTCTGCCTTTTCTAAAACTAGCTTGAACGTCTGGAAGTACACAGTTCACATATTGCTGAAGCCTGGCTTGGAAAATTTTGAGCATTACTTTACTAGCATGTGAGATGAGTGCAATTGTGCGGTAGTTTGAGCATTCTTTGGCATTGCCTTTCTTTGGGATTGGAATGAAAACTGACCTTTTCCAGTCCTGTGGCCACTGCTGAGTTTTCCAAACTTGCTATCATATTGAGTGCAGCACTTTCACAGCATCATCTTTCAGGATTTGAAACAGCTCAACTGGAATTCCATCACTTCCCCTAGCTTTGTTCGTAGTGATGCTTTCTCAGGCCCACTTGACTTCACATTCTAGGATATCTGGCTCTAGGTGAATGATCACACCATCATGTTTATCTGGGTCATGAAGATCTTTTTTGTACAGTTCTGTGTATTCTTGCCACCTCTTCTTAATGTCTTCTACTTCTGTTAAGTCCAGACCATTTCTGTCCTTTATTGAGCCCATCTTTTCATGAAATGTTCCCTTGGTATCTCTAATTTTCTTAAAGAGATCTCTAGTCTTTCCCATTCTGTTGTTTGCCTCTATTTCTTTGCATTGACTGCTGAAGAAGGCTTTCTTATCTCTCCTTGCTATTCTTTGGAACTCTGCATTCAGATGCTTATATCTTTCCTTTTCTCCTTTGCGTTTCACCTCTCTTCTTTTCACAGCTATTTGTAAGGCCTCCCCAGACAGTCATTTTGCTTTTTTGCATTTCTTTTCCATGGGGATGGTCTTGATCCCTGTCTCTTGTACAATGTCACGAACCTCCGTCCATAGTTCATCAGGCACTCTATCTATCAGGTCTAGTCCCTAAAATCTATTTCTCACTTCCACTGTATAATCATAAGGGATTTGATTTAGGTCATACATGAATGGTCTGGTGGTTTCCCCTACTTTCTTCAATTTAAGTCTGAATTTGGCAATAAGGAGTTCATGATCTGAGCCACAGTCAGCTCCCGGTGTTGTTTTTTCTGTCTGTATAGAACTTCTCCATCTTTGACTGCAAAGAATATAATCAATCTGATTTCAGTGTTGACCATCTGGTGATGTCCATATGTAGATAAATGATGCCATATCCCTGGAGGAATTGGAAGTACCACCAAAGACTTGAAGGATTCACATACCTTTTTAACTTGCCGCTTTGTTTATACAGAGGGGAATGGATCTTAGATTATTAATATCTTAATAAGGTATTGATTCTGATTTTAGCTGCTGTTCCAGATGTAGTATCTTCCCTGAAGTCAGTCAACCCTGCTTCCTGGAATCTAGTATGGAGCTGTTGACCTGTAAATCACTTTGCTCTCTGTACCAATTTATAAAGGACTTAAGAAGCATACTTTTACATGAAAAGGACAACTCTGAAGTCTTGCCTCAGAGTTATGTTAATTGTACTGCTCTCTGATGTAATATGGTCCTAGCTCACAAATATCTTGATCCTCTTGACATGGGAATATCACATTGTTCACTGTATTTTTGATGAGGATCTTTGGACCGGCATTGATTGGGAGCTTCAAATACTTTAAATGCCTTAGTCAGACGTAAGTGAGTCAAGATACACCCCAGATAAATCCGTAAACCTACTACATCAGTAAAGTTTTGAGGTTTCAGTAGTCTGCAGTGTATCTTGATATTCCTTTTGGTGAGAAAAAAAAAAAAAAAGGCAATGTACTTGCACACGTACCACTATGAAAGAAGCACAATAATTTAGGAAACTTTCTGATTTTGAAAACAGTATTTTTTATTTTTGTGTGCTAATGTGAGCCATGTGTAATTAATACAAATGACTGCCCCATTTGAGTAGAAACTGAGAAAGAAAAAATTCTGCAGCAAGTCCAGCTGCAACTCCAACTACTTTTCTACTTGAGACTTAGGAACTAGTTCATGAAATGTCTATAATCACAGATGCTATTTGGAATTCTTACAAGCCTCTGTAGCACAAGAGCAGCACAGACATCTGTATCTTAAATCCATGCCCTCTTGTGAAGATATTATCTACCTTCTGTGGAGAAACAGCTTCTGGTTTGCTAGTGGGCCATCGTAGGGAATGAATACTTACTTAATCAGTGAATACCAAGTGACTATGGAATTGGAGCTACTTATCAGGAACAGTGTTACATGAATCTCTTCAGCTTAGGTACTCAGAGCAAATCACGAAATTGAAAGGGTATACAAGAAACGAGGTTACACAAATTCGAACAAACGCAATTAAATTGCATGAGCACATAATAGAGATTCCTTTGACAATTTCTTCTACATTGTCTCTCTTCCCCTGACCCTCACCTATATTCTTAAGGTGATTTCTTGGGGCCAACTAACTGAAGAGCAAACACCTTGAACCTGACTTACAGATGTTTTGCATGATTTTCTGGCACCAGCCTGACAAGTGGATGGTTGCAGAATTTCAGCCTCACTGAGTTTTGGCTGTGATGAATAGTAATGATGGGGAATTCCCAAAGTGGGCAGAACTTCAAGCAATATACTGACTTTTACTTTGCCTCAAATGAGACATACTTACACATTGTGCTTATACATGGATAGTTGCTAGTAGGTTAGAACTGGGAAGTCAGAGACTTCAAAAGACCAGACTGAAAAATGGTGGCAAGAAAGTGTGAGGAAGAATTATGTAGGTGGACCCCTTGGCATGAGAAAACAGTGTAAAGATATTTAATGTACCATGTCTATGCTCACCAAGGAGCATATATTTTCCAGGAGGCTCTCAAGAACTGGGTAAACAAAATAACATGTTCTCAGGATATCAGCCAGTCTCTGTCCTCAGTCTGCTTGGTAGGTCATTGTACAGATTGGCCCTGAGCACCACGATGAAGGTTATGTATAGACATTATAGTCTGGACTTCTCTCAACGAAAACTGACCTAGCTAATGATATTGCTGATGCTTAACCATCCAAAAACAGAGACTGGTGTTTAGCCCTCAACATGGTATGAGTTTTTCCATCATATTCCTTTTCTTTTGGAAGAGCAGTGATTTATGCATACTGAATGCAAGTAATTCCAGAAGAAAAGAAAGTTAAACATGGATTCTTTTAATTCGGTTCAGTTCAGTTCAGTTGCTCAGTCGTGTCCGACTCTTTGCGACCCCATGAATCACAGCACGCCAGGCCTCCCTGTCCATCACCATCTCCCGGAGTTCACTCAGACTTGCGTTCATCGAGTCGGTGATGCCATCCAGCCATCTCATCCTCTGTCGTCCCCTTCTCCTCCTGCCCCCAATCCCTCCCAGCATCAGAGTCTTTTCCAGTGAGTCAACTCTTCGCATGAGGTGGCCAAAGTACTGGAGTTTCAGCTTTAGCATCATTCCTTCCAAAGAAATGCCAGGGCTGATCTCCTTCAGAATGGACTGGTTGGATCTCCTTGCAGTCCAAGGGACTCTCAAAAGTCTTCTCCAACACCACAGTTCGAAAGCATCAATTCTTCGGCACTCAGCCTTCTTCACAGTCCAACTCTCACATCCATATATGACTTCTCTTAATTAGTTCTGTATTATTTGCCAGTTCTCAGGAGTAATTAAATTTAAAGGCATTGATTCGATTTGTTTGGGGAACACTAATTGTTCTTGGCATGCGTCATAAAACAGTTATTTAAATTATTACTTGCAGACACCTATAATCACATACCTATAGAAGGCAGGGTTTTGGATGACCAAATATTTGATGCCATAGAACAATTTGATGGAAAACATTTAGCTATGTATATTAACATAAACTGGAAAAGGAGATGGCAACTCACTCCAGTATTCTTGCTTGGGAAATCCCATGGACAGATGCACCTAGTAAGCTACAGTTCATGGTGTTGCAAAGAGTCAGACACAATCTAGCAACTAAATGGCAACAGTATTAATATAAACTGGAAGACAAATACAGAAGTTGATCCTAAGATAGGACATTAGGGTGAAAACACTATCAAGTTGGACAGACCAAATTCTTCATCAGGGACTAAACAGCTGAGAGAGTTTAATATGTTAGTTTGAGGAAATGAGAGTGGCCCTAAACAGGTTACTTTTTTGGTTGACTGAAGCCTGTAGCAAATATGGCTTACACTAGATGAAGTTGCTTCCATGGCACACTGGGGAGAAAACTTTGAAATGTTTAGGGAGATTGGGATTTTAGCATGGGCTTACATTAAGATCTGCTCACCCACCTGCTAGAACTTAACCAGTGGGGGCACTCCAGGGGGCATTCCCTTCACCAAAGCTAAGGGAAATTTACAGTTATTTATTATCATGTAAAAAAAGTTTACTAATAAATATCAGTATAATTGTCACCCAACGTTGAAACTGGAACACTGACAATACCTGATGTCAGCGTATGTGGCTCTGCACTATCCTACTCTCTGCCTCTCTCCATTCAAGTTAGCGGCTTGCCTGATGTGCTCATTATTCCATTTCTTTTCCAGATAATAGATTTCCTAGTGGGTATTATTTCTTGAAAATATTCGATTGTTTACTCTTTTAATTCAATATTATATTCATAAGATGATCCATATTTTTATTGGTTAATTCAATTTGACTGCTGTTATTATATTCCTTTGGGTGACTAGATGGCAGACAGTGTATTAAACCATTCTCCAGTCCAGTGGTTACTTCATTCTCTCCAGGCATTTTTTATTAGAAAACTTTTGTCTCAGCCACTTATAGACAGAGTTCCTCATGTATATTTGGAGGAGTTTCTCTTGGGTGTATAGCTAAAACAATAACCTTGGTTTTGAGTTTTGGATAGTTAATTTTTAGGTGATCTGGTTATTCCAAAGTAGCTGTATGACCACAAACCTAAATAAATGTATTTTGTCTCTACTCAGTGCATCACTTGGAATGTAATATTTCTTGATTCTTGTCTATTAAAATAATGTAAAAACCATATTTCATAGCATTCCTGATTTGTAATCTCTTAATTACTAACTCAGCAGTAGCCGCAGGACTGGAGAAGGTCAGTTTTCATTCCAATCCCAAAGAAAGGCAATGCCAAAGAATGCTCAAACTACTGCACAATTGCACTCATCTCTCATGCTAGTAAAGTAATATTCAAAATTCTCCAAGCCAGGCATCAGCAATATGTGAACTGTGAACTTCCAGATGTTCAAGCTGGATTTAGAAAAGGCAGAAAACCAGAGATCAAATTGCCAGCATCCACTGGATCATCAAAAAAGCAAGAGGGTTCCAGAAAAACATCTATTTCTGCTTTATTGCCTAATCCAAAGCCTTTGACTGTGTGGATCACAAGAAACTGGAAAATTCTGAAAGAGATGGGAATACCAGACCATCTGACCTGCCTCTTGAGAAACCTGTATGCAGATTAGGAAGCAACAGTTAGAACTGGACATAGAACAACAGACTGGTTCCAAATAAGAAAAGGAGTACATCAAGGCTGTACATTGTCACCCTGCTTGAAAGTGAAAGCAAAGTCGCTCAGTTGTGTCCGACTCTTTGTGACCCCGTGGACTGTAGCCTACTAGGCTCCTCTGTCCATGGGATTCTCCAGGCAAGAGTACTGGAGTGGGTTGCCATTTCCTTCTCCAGGGGATCTTCCCGACCGAGGGATCGAACCCAGGTCTCCTGCATTGCAGGCAGACACTAACCTCTGAGCCACCAGGGACGCCCTCTTATTTAACTTATATGCAGAGTACATCATGAGAAATGCTGGGCTGGAAGAAGCACAAGCTGGAACCAAGGTTGCCCGGAAAAATATCAATAACCTCAGATATGCAGATGACACCACCTTTATGGCAGAAAGTTAAGAAGAACTAAAGAGTCTCTTGATGAAAGTGAAAGAGGAGAGTGAAAAAGTTGGCTTAAAGCTCAACATTCAGAAAACTAAGATCATGGCATCCAGTTAAATCACTTCATGGCAAATAGATGGAGTAACAGTGGAAACAGTGGCAGACTTTAATTTTGGGGCTCCAGAATCACTGCAGATGGTAACACCAGCCATGAAATTAAGACACTTACTCCTTGGAAGGAAAGTTATGACCAACCTAGACAGCATATTCAAAAGCAGAGACATGACTTTGCCAGCAAAAGTCCGTCTAGTTAAGGCTATGGGTTTTCCAGTAGTCATGTATGGATGTGAGAGTTGGACTGTGAAGAAAGCTGAGCACCAAAGAATTGGTGCTTTTTTTTTCACTTTTTTTAAATTATAAATTTATTTATTTTAATTGGAGGTTAATTACTTTATAATATTGTATTGGTTTTGCCATACATCAACATGAATCCACCACAGGTATACACATGTTCCCAGCAATCCCACTGCTGGGCATACACACCAAGGAAACTAGAATTGAAAGAGTCACATGTACCTCAATGTTCATCACAGAATTGATGCTTTTGAAATGTGATATTGGAGAAGACTCTTGAGAGTCCCTTGGACTGCAAGGAGATCCAACCAGTCCATCCTAAAGGAAATCAGTCCTGAATATTCATTGGAAGGACTGATGTTAAAGCTGAAACTTCATTACTTTGGCCACCTGATGCGAAGAGCTGACTCATTTGAAAAGACCCTGGTGGGGCAGGTGGAGAAGGGGACGACAGAGGATGAGATGGTTGGATGACATCACCGACTCAATGGACATGAGTTTGAGTGAACTCCAGGAGTTGGTGATAGATAGGGAGGCCTGACATGTTGCAGTCCGTGAGGTCGCAAAGGGTCGGACATGGCTGAGCAACTGAACTGAACTGAATTACTAATGAGGCTGACCATCTTTTAAAATATTTAACGGCAAAAGCTGTTAATTCTTTTGTGAAATCTCTGTTTTTACTTTTGTCCACTTTTGTTGTTCATGTCATTAATAATGATTTATAGGATATATATATATATATATATATATATATATATTTCTTTTTATCCCTTTAAGGTGCAATATGTTGTGATTGTTTAAATTTAACAAGTTATATTTAATTTTACCATTTGTGACCATGTATATGGACCTCAAACCCATTTTGCTAATTGGAATAAGTCAGAGAAAAACAAATAGCATATGATCTCACTTTTATGGGGAAAAAAAACAAAAGCTCATAGGTACAGAGAACAGCTTGGTGGCTGCAATAGGCAGGGTGCGGAGAGTAGTCAAAAAGTTATTTTTAAATAAAATAATATGTAATTTTTGTTCTAGCCTAGTAAATTGCCTATTTATTAGTATTTTCTGAACATTTAAATTG
The DNA here is from genome assembly GCF_032405125.1 of Capricornis sumatraensis. NCBI lineage: Eukaryota > Metazoa > Chordata > Mammalia > Artiodactyla > Bovidae > Capricornis > Capricornis sumatraensis. The sequence goes on from NW_027184633.1 coordinate 735,769, forward strand.
AAACATTTACTCTGCTTTAAGGTGCAACAACTTATATTTGGATTTTGCTTTTGATCCAGTCCTAGGGTCTTTGATTTAATATAGTAGTTTAGTTGTTTACATTTATTTTGTAAATTTTATGTACAGAAAAAAAAAGACTATTTTTTTTTTGTAAGCAAATAATAAAAAAAACTTGTTTTTAACTGAGTTTTTATGCTTTCTTGGTATTTCTTTCATTTTTAGTCTACATAAATTTTTCACTTGGTGATTTAGAAGACATTTTGAATTCTAACTTTTCAGTAACAAACTGGAATTCATATTTCTTCTAAATATTCATTAAATAATTTCACAATAAACACTGATTAACTTAACTAAAAAATTTAGCCCACTTTTTTTTTTCTCACAGAATCACTGAGGAGTCTCATAACAATGATCTTGAATCATTAATGTAAAACTGAATTATGTTAATACAATTTTAACTGCTTAAGGAGGTAAAACTTTTCATTAGATAAAAAATATTATCAGAAAAATTAAAATAAAAGGCAAAATATTGTGGTTGAGTCACCTTTGTATAATACTTCATTCTGGGATAATTATGAAAAAATTACTATGCTAATAAACTCGTATCCATATATAAATTGGTGTTTGCTTAGCAAAACAAATATCTGAAGTCTTTGCAAGTTTCCATTAGTACCAGTAGTGAATTCTGTGAAATCTTTTGTAAACTACAGATAATTTTTGTTTAGTTTTGGAGTTCTGGGCTTGAGCAAAGCTCTCAAGTGTGATAATGTGGCCTTCTAGGATAAATGTTAAGCTTGGCTGAGACACTCCATGAAGACTGAATTTGTCATTTGACCTCTTGGTGACTCTGTGGCCTCATTTATAAACTGGAGTTTATATTGAAACACTGCTGAGGATATAATGATGTAATTGGCTTCAGAGCTCTCCAGAGCACCCTTCAGGGAGAGTATGAAAGATGCTTGGGTGCCTGAACCAAACTATTAGAAAAATAACAGTGACAAGGAAATCTTTCAAATCTGAAGAATTAAAAATAGCTGATAGAATCTAGCAACTATCAGAATGGGAACTTGAGGTACAAGGTCTGACAATGGCCAGCCTGTTTCTTCAGTATAGCATTAGTTCTATGGTTTTCTATGAATGTTTACTGCATGTCTTTGCATCAATATTCTCTGCCCTCAAATTTAAGCATAAAATGAAACTTTGAGTTTATTGGCAACTAACTTGGACATTGTCATGCAAACAACTTTTAGCTAACCTAATGGAAAGATTTTACCATAAGTTAGTTTGGGAAGCAAAATGGGTATGATATCTTGCAACTGCTTTAGTCAGTATCTTAGTAATTACATTATTCACTATTTGTTTTACAAATATAAATATATCTATAAAAAGCAGGGTGAATGTGCACCCTTCAAACTGATTTGTTGAAAGTACTGGATTGCCTGGGTCTTTTAGTCAGATTTCATATGCCTGAAACATTGGTATATGCAAGGAAGAAAACATTGCCAGAGACATTAACACAGTTTAAATTCTGTTTTGTACAAGAGCTGAGAAAAAGCTAGAAGACAGACCTAGGATGGCTCTAGGCTGTTTTGATCCTATCTAAAAATGCTACCTTTCAACCGAATTGGTTTTCCTATTAACCATTTTCTGAGTCTGTTTAAAATTTTCAAGGAGTCTTTAAAATTCAAAAATTTGAGGTACTTTGTGAGAGCAGCCTTTTGAGAGGATGAAAGATCTATGATTGCTTTCTCCTTGGGTTTAGAAACTAACAGAATGCTTTGGAGTCAGCACCGACAAAGAATGGAGCCTGACTTGGAATTTAGTGAAAAGGGTGTTTAGAAAGTGAATAAAACTGTAATTTAAAAGCTGCACAAAATTAGTTGGCATGACTGTTTACATTAAATGTCTCCAGCGTCTTGGCGGTCAGGCAATCTCCTCTAGCTTCCTGCAGTTTTAAGTAAGATTCATGTCATTCTTGACAAGTCTTGTTACAAAACCAAAACATAAACCCAATTGCTTTGTAAAAGTTAAATAACAAGAATACAAAACAAAACCCCTGAGATAGCAGTCTTGAGAACAGTCATTTTTAAAATATACTTTTTCATGTAAAAACAAAGGAAAAAACATGCTAGGAATTAGTGAACTACAAAATGCTGCAAGTAAGACCAAGAGAGAAGGAGAAACAGGCAAAGAGACACTTGTCCTCTGTTGGAGATAGTGCTAAATTCTTCCTAGAGGGATCATTGATAATTTCCTCTAGTTGGAGTACCTGGTGCTTTGGAATAGGAGCCCAAAAGCTAATCCTCACCCCTAAGTATTAGCAATTCAGCCCAAGTGCCCATGTACTTAGGGATTTCTGTTACAGTGTTATGGATTTCCCATTTCTTTTACTGTGTGGTAACAGAGAGAGGATAGGGAGACCTGCTTTATGTTCAGTACTTTTTGCCTGAATTCTAGGGTTCACTGATTAAGCTGCCCATCAGACAAACATTCATCCTAATTTCTTCTAAACTAATGTTACAGGTATTGGGAGAGTAATTTAAAAAAGAAAAGGTATAATCCTTGCCCTTAATGATCTAATAGTCTAATAGGGAGAAGTACATAAAACATTCCAAAGAAGCAAGCTAAGCTAGTGTATTGTTATGTGTTCACCACTGTTGGGTTTCAGAAGAAAAGCTCAGTTTGATTTGGTCTCACATGGTCTAGTGTGTTTAGGTGTATGGGAGTAGGTTCGTTTGAGGGTCTAGCTGGATATTTGTTTGATATGGTCACACCTTCTCCAGGGGTCCTAGCATATTTTCTGCCTTGGGTGAGGATTTACATTGAGGAAAGGGCATTTGGCATTATACATCATTTCAAATGGGGTTGAGCAGGACTGAGTTGAATACAGCCTGGACAGAGTCCCATGACTTGGATGTCACTTAAAGGGAACACGTGTACATCCGTGGTGGATTCATGTTGATGTATGGCAAAACCAATACAATATTGTAAAGTAATTAGCCTGCAATTAAAATAAATAAATTTAAATTTTAAAAAAGTGATCAACAAGAGATTCACTGGCTGTTCTTAGGATGAAATCTCCTTTGGACCACAATGAGAAGGACTAATGTTGAAGCTCCAGCAGTGCACAGCCACCACTGCAATCTGATCACATGGACTACAGCCTTGTCTAACTCAACGAAACTATGAGCCATGGCGTGTAGGGCCACCCAAGATGGATGGGTCATGGTGGAGAGTTCTGAAAAAATGTGGTTCACCGGAGAAGGGAATGGCAAACCACTTCAGCATTATTGCCTTGAAAACCGCATGAAAGGTATGAAGAGGGAAAATATAGGACACGGAAAGGTGAACTCCCCAGGTTGGTAGGTGCTCAATATGCTACTGGAGAAGAATGGAGAAATAGCTCCAGAAAGAATGAAGAGACACAGCCAAGGCAAAAACAACACCCAGTTGTGGATGTGACTGGTGATGGAAGTAAAGTCCAATGCTATAAAGAGCAATATTGAAGAGCAACCTGGAATATTAATTAGGTTCATGAATCAAGGCATGTTGGAAGTGGTCAAACAGGAGATGGCAAGAGTGAGCATCCAAATTTTAGGAATCCGCAAACTAAAATGGATTGGATGGGTGAATTTAACTCAGATGACCATTATATCTACTACTGTGGACAAGAATCCCTTAGAAGAAATGGAGTAGCCATCACAGTCAACAAAAGAATCTGAAATACCGTACTTGGATGCAATCTCAAAATGACAGAATGATCTCTGTTTGTTTCCAAGGAAAACCATTCAGTATTACAGTAATCCAAGTCTGTGCCCTGACAAGTAATGCTGAAGAAGCTGAAGTTGAATGGTTCTATGAAGACCTACAAGACCTTCTAAAAATACACCCCCAAAAGATGTAATTTTCATTATAGGGGACTGGAATACAAAACTAGGAAGTCAAGAAACACCTTGAGTAACAGGGAAATTGGGCCTTGGAGTACAGAATGAAGCAGGGCAAAGGCTAATAGATTTTGCCAAGAGAATGCACTGGTCATAGCAAACACCCTTTCCAACAACACAAGAGAAGACTGTACACATGGACATCACCAGATTGTTAATACTGAAATCAGATTGATTATATTCTTTGCAGCCAAAGATGAAGAAGCTCTATACACTCAGCAAAAACAAGACCAGGAGTTGCCTGTGGCTCAGATCTTGAGCTGCTTATTGCCAAATTCAGACTGAAATTGAAGAAAGTAGGGAAAACCACTAGATGATTCAGGTATGATGTGAATCAAATCCCTTATGATTATACAGTGGAAGTGAGAAATAGATTAAACGGATTGGATCTGATAGAGTGCCTGAAGAACTATGGATAGAGTTTCATGACATAGTACAAGAGGCAAGGATCAAGACCATCCCCGAGAAAAAGAAATGCAAAAAGGCAAAATAGTTGTCTGAAGAGGCCTTAAAAATAGCTGTGAAAAGAAGAGAAGCAAAATGCAGAGGAGTTAAAGGAAAGATTTACCATTTGAATGCAGATTTCTGAAGAATAGCAAGGAGGTATAAGAAAGCCCTCCTCAGTGATCAAGGCAAAGAAATAGAGGACAGCAACAGAATGGGAAAGACTAAAGATCTCTTCAGGAAAATTAGAGATACCAAGAGAACATTTCATGCAAAGATGGCCACAATCAAGGACAGAAATGGTATGGACCTAACAGAAGTAGAAGATATTAAGAAGAGATGGCAATAAAACGCCAAACTATACAAAAAGATCTTCGTGACCCAGATAATCAAGATGGTGTGATCACTCACCTAGAGCCAGATATCCTGGAATGTGAAGCCAAGTGGTCCTTAGGAAGCATCACTGCAAACAAGGCTAGTGGAGGTGATGGAATTCCAGTTGAGCTATTTCAAATCCTAAAAGATGATGCTGTGAAAGTGCTGCACTCAATATGCCAGCAAATTTGGAAAACTCAGCAGTGGCCATAGGACTGGAAAAGGTCAGTTTTCATTCTAACCCCAAAGAAAGGCAAAGAAACTACCACACAATTGCATTCATCTCACACACTAGCAAAGTAATACCCCAAGTTCTCCAAGCCAGACTTCAACAGTACATGAACCGTGAACTTCCAGATGTTCAAGTTGGATTAAGAAAAGGCAGAGGAACCAGAGATCAAATTGCCAACATCCGTTGGATCATCAAGAAAGCAAGAGAGTTCCAGAAAAACATCTACTTCTGCTTTATTGACTATTCCAAAGCCTTTGACTGTGTGGATCACGACAAAGTACGGAAAATTCTTTAAAATATGGGAATATCAGACCACCTGATCTGCCTTTTGAGAAATCTGCATGCAGGTCAAGAAGCAACAGTTAGAACTAGACATGGAGCAACAGACTGGTTTCAAATAGGCTGTATACTGTCACCCTACTTATTTAACTTATATGCAGAGTACATTATGGGAAATGTTTTGCTGGATGAAGCATAAGTTGGAATCAAGATTTCTGGGAAAATATCAATAACTTCATATATGCAGATGACACCACCCTTATGGCAGAAAGTGAAAAACTAAAGAGCCTCTTGATGAAAGAAGAGAGTGAAAAATCTGGCTTAAAACTCAACATTCAGAAAACTAAGAAAATTGCATCTGCTCCCATCATTTCATGGCAAATAGTTGGGGAAACAATAGAAACAGTGACAGACTTCATTTTGGGGGACTCCAACATCTTTGCAGATTGTGATTTCAGCCATGAAAGTAAAAGATGCTTGCTTGGAAGAAAAGTTATGACCAACCTAGACAACATGTTAAAAAGCAGAGACATTACTCTGCCAACAATGGTTCGTCTAGTCAAAGCTATGGTTTTTCCAGTAGTCGTGTATGGATGTGTGAGAGTGGGTCTATAAAGAAAGCTGAGCACTGTAGAATTGATGCTCTTGACCTCTGGTGTTGGAGAAGACTTTTGAGAGTCCCTTGTACTGCAAGGAGATCCAACCAATCAATCCTCAAGGAAATCAGTCCTGAATATTCATCGGAAGGACTGATGGTGAAGCTGAAACTCCAATACTTTGGCCACCTGATGCGAAGAACTGACCCATTTGAAAAGACACTAATGCTGGGAAAGATTGAAGGTGGGAGGAGAAGGGGACAAGAGGATGAGGTAGTTGAATGGCATCACCGACTCAATGGACATGAGTTTGAGTAAACTCTGGGAGTTTGTGATGGACAGGGAGGCCTGGCATGGGGTTGCAAAGAGTCAGATATGACTGAGAAACTGAACTGAACTGATTCACTGAGGGCCCTCTCACATGGAGATTGGACCTCCAAGTGCTACTCTGGCTCCGTGGTAGTATTGATAGAGATTTTGTTAAGAGGTAGCTGACTCTGAGAAGATTTTGTTCTTGGCCACTTGATCTTTCCACGTGGGATCCTCTAGTTTCAGGACTTCTACCCCTCTCGCTGCCGTATTCTTCCTCTTCAACCAGACGTTGACACATTTATCTAGTTTCCAAGGGAAATGGAAAACACCCTTGGTGATCAACAATATTAAATATTATTTTTTTATTATTGTTTCACAAGTGAACTTGAAAACAAAAGCCAAGAATCTGACCTTTTTATTCCCTGGCCTCCTAAATAAATTTTGTACTGAAACAATGGAATGATTGCTAATGTTAAAGCAGGGAGTGTCATGGTATAGTAGGGATTAAGGGTAAAATACATTGATTGATGAATAAATATATTATCCTACTGGGGTATGTTGAAGTATTTCTTCTATTATGTGATTAAGGAATTGGGCATTTCCCATAAAGAATGAAGAAACAGGTATTGCGAGTTAAAAAAAAAAAAAATAATCAGTGAGAAATCAGAAGGTCCAGATTCTTGTTTCAGTGTACTGATCATATGACCTGTGGTAAAGAATTTAATGTCTATGAACTCTAGAATCTCTCCCTTAAAAAATGATGTGTAATAATATACATCTGTCTACTACCTGGGAGGTGGTACTGTATTGTAGTTAATAAGAATTTAAATTCAGTCTCTCTAGTTTTTTATTTGTTCTCTACCACTTATCTGTGAAGTTTGCCAACTGAATCAGTCTTCCTAAGCTCCTGTTTCCTCAAGGAAGTTGTGCTTAGGACTGAATGATATCATATATATGATACATGTCAGAGAATATGTCAGGACCCCTAGAGATGGGGTGACCATACAGAAGAGATACCCAGCGAAAACCCCAACCATCGCCATCCCCACACATGGAAACACACTAGATCTTGTCAATCTGGAATCAATCTGAGCTTTTCTCCTAAAACCCACCAGTGGTGAAACATAACCAATCCACTAGCTTAGCTTGGTTCTTTGGAATGTTTTATGTGCACTCCTCCCTATTAGACTATTGATGGTTAAAGGTGAAGGACTATATATGTATATAGTGTATGATCTTTTTAATGTGCTGTTAAATTCAGTTTGCTAGTATTTTATTGAGAATTTTTGTGTCTGTGTCCATCAGGGATATGGGAGTTTTTTGTAGTTTTTAATTTTCTTCCCTTGTGGTGTCTTCTCTGACTTTGCTATCAGGATAATGCTGGTCTAGTTTTGGAAAATCCCCTCCTCTTCAGTTCTTTGAAAGAGTTTGAGAAGGATTGGAGTAATTCTTCTTTAAATGTTTGGTAAAATTAGCCAGTGAAACCATCTGGTCCTGGATTTTGTTTGTTTGTTGGGAAGTTTTTGATTACAGAATCAATATCCTATTTGTTATTGGTTTATGCAGATTTTCTGTTTCTTCATAAGTCAGTCTTGGTAGATTTTCTGTTTCTAGGAATTTATCTATTTCTTCTATGTTGTCTAATTCATAATAGGCTCTTATTGAGGATGAATGAATAATATACACACACACACGCGTATATATAGACATACAGCCATAAAAAAAGAAATCGTCATTTGAGACAGCATAAATGAACCTTTAGGGCATTATACTAAGTGAAATAAGTCAGAGAGAGAAGATAAATGTTGGATGAGTTCATTACATGCGGAATCTAAGTCCAAACTCATAGAAACAAGAACATATTGATGTTTTCGAAGGTCCGTCTAGTCAAGGCTATGGTTTTTCCAGTAGTCATGTATGGATGTGAGAGTTGGACTGTGAGGAAAGCTGAGCGCCGAAGAATTGATGCTTTTGAACTGTGGTGTTGGAGAAGACTCTTGAGAGTCCCATGGACTGCAAGGAGGTCCAACTAGTCTATTCTAAAGGAGATCAGTCCTGGGTGTTCTTTGGAATGCTAAAGCTGAAGCTCCAGTACTTTGGCCACCTCATGTGAAGAGTTGACTCATTGGAAAAGACTCTGATGCTGGGAGGGATTGGAGGCAGGAGAAAAGGGGGATGACAGAGGGTGAGATGGCTGGATGGCATCACTGACTCAATGGATGTGAGTTTGAGTGAACTCTGGGAGTTGGTGATGCACAGGGAGGCCTGGCGTGCTGCAGTTCATGGTGTTGCAAAGAGTCGGACATGACTGAGCGACTGAACTGAACTGAACTGAAGGGCAGGAGTGAGGGTGGGGTAACTTCTAATTAATTATAAGATGAAGACATTCTGGAGATACAATATATAGCTTGGTGTCTGTTGTTAACAGTACTGCATTATATATTTAAAAGTTGCTGAAAGAGTATATATATATTTTTTTCATATTTTATTTTATTTTACTTTACAATACTGTATTGGTTTTGCCATACATCAACATGAATCTGCCATGGGTGTGCACATGTTCCCAATCCTGAACCCTCCTCCCACCTCCCTCCCCATACCATCTCTCTGGGTCATCCCAGTGCACCAGCCCCAAGCCTCCAACAAATGCTAAAGGTTATTCTCTAGACAGGAAACACAAAAAGGGTGTATAAACCTGAACGCAAAGTAATAAAGTAAATGAAACAGTATATTTTTAAAATGCCCCCCAAACTTGTGAAACAAAAGATTTAATTATATGAAGTGATGGTTGTGTTTAATGAACCTTGTTGTAATCATGCTGCAATATATACATATGTGAAATCATTACCTTGTAGATCTTATATTCACAATTTTATGTGTCAATCATATCTCAGTAAAGCTGGAAGAATAAAAGTACCTTCCCCTCTGCAATTGTACTGTCAGCCATTACTTCCCAGGGTTGTCTTTTTTTACTCTCCAATTGTCCAATGCACTCTTTTTAGCTTGCCATTTCAAATAATATGTTTTAGAAAATCAGATCACTGACTTGTTTTAGAATTTTGTAATAAGAAAAAATAAGAATCTTTGTGTGGAAATAGAGATCAAGGACAACTTTTTAAATTTAGAGGGTTTTTTTTTTTTTTTTTTTTGCTGTTCGGTTATTTCTTTTAAGAAGCTGCACTGCTTTCTTTGGTTTTCTCATATGTGTATCCCAGATTGTGACTTAATCATTATAACAAGATGTTAAAACGGAACTCTATATATCATGGTTTTAGTTATATCACCAAGAACATAGTTAGCAGGGACTTTAATATTACAAAGTAAGGGGCTAGGTTACATTTGGTAAAATCAGGATTTGTACATGTTCTCTTTTAAGCTGAGATTGAAGAGACTAAAAGAGAAGTTACAGTCTCAAGAGAGAATTTTCTTTAGTGGAAGTTGTTAGGGAGGGGAGAGAATTGCTTAATCTTTCCTGTAGATCGGTTAGAGTTGTTTAGATAACAGTTCCATAGAGCTTGGGGGACACAGTGAGTTACTGCCACTGGAAAAAGGTAAAGGGCCAGAAGGTGTCTGAACCAGGCTGTACAGATAAAGTAGAAAATTGCAGTTAAGAAGTCACTACGTTGGATCAAAATATATGTTTCAGGTGGGTATGATGAGATGGTCCTAAATCTTGCGCAAAATGTCTAACTAGAGAGGTGAGGAGGCCTCAACCAACATAGCCTGATGGTATATTAATGGCTACTCAAGGACTGAGGCAGGAATCCTAAGCAATTTTCTGTAAAAGCTTCATTCATCTTCATCAGAGAAATTCAGTTCAGGGAGTGTTGGTTATTTTCATATTGCTGCTGAAACAAATCACCACAAATTTAGTGGCTTAAAAGAATGCAGATTTATTCTCTTCCAGTTCTAGAGGTCAAAAGTCTGAAGTCCAAGTGAGGTCAAGCTGCATTCCTCCTGGAGCCTTTTAGGGAATAATCTGTTTCTTTGCCTTTTCTCTCTCCTAGAAGCCACCTGTGTTCCTTATCTGTGGCTTCTTCCTCTGTCTCCAAAGCCAATGACTGAGAATCCTCAGATCCTTCTCTCTGTAGCTTTTCTTCCATCATCACTTCACCTTCCATGTCTTGGACTGTACTGACTCCTCTGCTTAGAAGGACCCTTATGATTGACATTAAACCCAACCAGACAATACAGGATAATCTCTCCTCTTGAGATCCTTAATTAATCACTTTTTAAAGTCCTTTTGCCATGTTCCCTGGGGAAGGGAAAGGCTACCCACTCCAGTATTCTGGTCCGGAGAATTCCATAGACTGTATAGTCCATGGGGTCGCAGAGTCAGACTCGACTGAGTGCCTTTCACTTTGCCATGTTAGGTAGCATATCCACAGGTTCTAGGGATTAGGACATGGATATCTTTGGGAGGCTCGTCTTCTTTCTACTACACCAGTGAAGGAAGGTAGCCTAGGAACCCACTGAAGTATCAAGAAAGGAAGAATCAACTTTAAACAAGGCTGGGCTAAGAGAAGCCTGGCAGTAGCTCGAAGAGTAAAAATCAAGAATTTTTATTGTTTCTTGCTGCTCCTTACATCTTTTTCCATGACCCTAAAGACAAGAAACTTCTCTTGGCAAGCTAGGGAGGAGAGGAGAAGTACAGTCTGGGAAAATAGGAAAGAAGTGAGTTATTTCCTTTTTGTCTTCTGTTAAATAAGCAGTGCCAATGGAGAAGATGGCAGAATTAAGGTGTTTCCATACTGAACTTTTGAAGGTTATATTTAATCAAGGTTGGTTGAATGGTTGTATATATAGTATATAGCAATGATAGTTATATACAATAATCCTGATTTTGTCTTATACCCATAAAAACCTAACAACCAAAAGATGAAAAAGGTTAACTTGTGCTTGGACTGTTAAAAGGCATTATCCCGAACCAGCATTGTAAATTTTAATTCCTGAATTTTTGAAGTCTAAGAAAAGCTTTAAAGGCAAGCAAAGACAAGAAAAAAAAAAGTGAATCTGGACACTTTGTAGATAAGTAATTGTTGACAGTTTCAGTACAAGCAAAAATAAAAACAATTGAAGTGGCAAGACTTGGAACCACTGATAGCCGTATAAAATGACAGTGAAGCCCAGAAATTGCCACTGGGGAAAAGTAAAGAAAATGTATTAATAAAAGCAGAATTATAGTTTGGGTATATTTAATGAAAGGGCACACTTAAACATCCTCCTGGTATTAAGGTCACACAGTGACGGCATGTCCGTAAAATAGCATACCTCTTCTGACTAGTCCACGAAGGACTACTTCTCTCTCAATACCTCAGTTACCTCTGAAGTCTTTGTTGATCTACGACACAATACTACGCTAATGTTCATTACGTCTTGACCGCATAAAAAAGGTTTCTCTTTTCAAAGTACACCATTTTCTACGGCAAAAAGGAAAATCTCCACAAACCATCACAATAAGTAATCTAAAAAACTTCTGATGTCTGCTTTCCTTTTCGCTCCACATGTGCCCTGTCAAATCATCATAAACACTAAAAATCACACAAATAAGGAAAACAATACATATTATGTTGAAAGTGAAAACTATAATCAAAACGTTTACTGATCATCAAACAAATGAGAAAGACGGGATTGCACTTTAGACTGTTTACGTGTTTCCTCACCCAGTGAAAACAGAAATTAGGTTTACATCTAGGTATTGTGAGCAGAGGATCTCTCAGTTATGCATTTTGGTTGGGTGCTATGCTGATCCTTGAGAAAGATGATTCTGGCACCAGGAGCATTTCTGAAGGCCTAAGGGGGTTTCTGTCATCTTTAGAAGCAGGCTCCTGCAGCGTGGTGTCTGTCTCCTCAGAGGGTGAGGTTTTCTTCCTCTCAGCCTACTTGGATGGCCTGGCTCCTTGCCTTAGTGGCTCTCAGACTCGCCCATGTCACAGAGACTCAAGCCAGCAGCAACCTGCGCCACGATCCTGTAAGGCTCTTGGGCCTCTTCCCTGGGGAATCTCAGTTCCCAGGGGTCCCAGAAAAGACAAGGGGCCTGCTGCGACTTCAAACAAGTACAGCGGCTCTACAGGCCCCAAGGGGAAGACAGCGGGCACACTTCCCTTGCATCCTGCAGACTATATCAACACTGAGGCCTGTCGCTGTCACTGCTATTCTGAAACCTGGTGTCCCTGGTAACTGCTCTGAGAGAAGGAACAGCACAGATGACATGTATGTACAGTAACTGATCTCTGGGAAGCAATGTTGACCCATGAAACACTGAAGTCATAAAGCCCCATTATATTCCTACAGAGATTCTTCTGAGATGTATTTGTCTACAGGATCTCTGTGAAGACACACCTTCCTAGCCTCACCTTCCCTTCCTTCTCAATCTTGCTTTCTTTGTAATTTATACCCCACAAAGAATGGAAGGCATTAGGCTCAGTTTTCTAGGCGAGTAAATCAGCTATTTATCCATTTGAAGAAAATACATAGGTCTCTGGGCAGCGAGTTAAAAATCAGAATCAACACATTAAGCTTGTGCCCTTTACTCACTTGTAAACTCCTCATCCCTTCAGTCACATCCTAGCTATTCTTACATTATATACAACTTAAACATGCTACATATTTTGGTTCAAAGCACACTATATTGGGAAATAGCAAGCTTGAAAAAATGATGAAGGATTTATACAGTGTTGTCTTTATGAGAAAAACATGACAGTGAGATAGCAAGAAGAAAAACTAAAAAAAAAAAAAAAAAAAAAAACTAATAAACATGACTAACACCCAATGGCACCCCACTCCAGTACTCTTGCCTGGAAAACCCCATGGACAGAGGAGCCTGGTAGGATGCAGTCCATGGGGTCGCGAAGAGTCAGACCCGACTGAACGACTTCACTTTCACTTTTCACTTTCTTGCATTGGAGAAGGAAGTGGCAACCCACTCCAGTGTTCTTGCCTGGAGAATCCCAGGGATGGCAGAGCCTGGTGAGCTGACTTTTATGGGGTTGCACAGAGTCAGACATGACTGAAGCGACTCAGTAGCAGCAGCAACACCATGCCAAGTGCGCTAAACACTTCAATAACTCTGGGAGCTGTTACTGCTGTGAAAAAAATACAAAAACTGATTTTGTAATAATGGTCTGGATGCTAAAACAAAACTCAAATTATGTTTATTATATCCTACATGAAGAAGGAAGGCAGTTTCCCTAGAGAACTCTCAACAATTAAAATGAAAATATCTTTATGTTCACATTGGAGCCAGACATTTTGACAAATTCAGCCATATAGAACAATTTATTCTCTAAAATTCTAGATTATACTTAAAATATTTTGCCTTTCTTGAGAAACTAAATATTTCCAAGGCAATCGGAAATCATGTAGAAAACATTGTACCTAGGAAAGATCATATGGTGACAACCCACAGCTACTTTTTTTTCAGCTCTGGCTGTGTGAATCAGATTAATATTCCTAAATACAAACCACAAAAAGAGAAAATGTGAATAGCCCCACAACTAAGAAGAAAAAGAAAAAAAAAAATCTGACAAAGAAAATCCCTGGAACTGTTTGCTTCACTAATGAATTCTAGCAAACGTTTACAGAAGAATGAACACCAATCTTTCTCAAACTTTTCCGAAAAAATTAAAGAGGAGGGAATATTCTCTGAACCATTCTATGAGGTCATCATTATCATGATATTCAACCCAGACAAATGAAAATAACAGAGCAATATCCTTTATCAACATTAATACAAAAATCCTTAACAAAATACTAGCAAAATGAATTCAACAGCATATTAAAATAATCATACACCAAAAATCAAGTGGGATTATTTTCCTGGGAGGCAAACATCCTTCAACACATAAAAACAGATCATTGTAATATACCATATTTACAAAATGAAGGACTAAAAACCACACGATTATTTTAATTGATGCAGGAAAAGCATTTGACAAAGTTATCATTCTTTCATGACAGAACACTCAACAAACAAGAAATAGAAGAAATTGACTTTAACATGATAAATGATGTGCATGAAAAATCCAAAGCAAAAATCATCCTTTTAAAGTAGGTGAGGCCAAGCTATAATATTTGGAAGTTTAGGTGTACTAAATGCACTATCAACTCACGATCTTTTTAATTTGTGATGGGTTATGGGGACAAAATTACAAATTGTAATTAAAGATGATCTGCATTATTAAAATGTCAATGCTATACAAATTGAATTAATTTAATTTCTATAAAAACACAATGATTCTTTATAGAAATATAAAAATCCACCCTAAAATTCATAGGGATTATCAATGAGCCCCAAGTAGCCAAAACAATTCTGAAAAAGAACCAAACTTGAGGATGCACACTTCTGATTTCAAAGCTTAATATGATGCTACAATAATCAACACTGTGTGGTACTGGGAAAAATACAAGTATATAGCCCAAAGGAATAGAATAGAGTGTCTAGAAATAAACCTCTGCATATATGGTCAAAGGATTTTATCCAGTGCCAGGACCATTCAACAGAAAAAAAAAAAAATCAGTCTTTTCAAGAATAGTGCTAAAAAACAAGATATACACATGTAAAAGACTAAGGTTAGACCCTCACTTAACACCAAAAACAAAAATTAACTCAATGTATCAAAGACCTATATATAAGACCGAGAACTGTAAAACGGTTAGAAGAAAGAATAGGGCAAAAGCTTTGGGTTGGATAATGATTTCTTGGATATGACACCAAAGGCACAGGTAACAAAAGAAAATGTAGACAAATAGAACTTTATACGCAAATTTTTAAAGTGTGTCTCAAAAGACACTATCAATAGAGTAAAAAAGAAACACAAAGAATGGGAAAAACACGTGCATATCATTTACCTGGTAAGGAACTAATATCTATACTATATTGAGAACTTCTAAAATTTAACATAAAAAACCAAACAACCCAATTCAACTACAGAAAAAAGGCTCAAATAGACACTTCTCCAAAGATACATGAATGGCCAATAAGCACATGAAAAGATGCTCAACATAACTAATTATGAGGGAAATGCAAATTTAAAGTACAGTGAATATCACCTCACACTAATTGGGATGGCTACTGTTATTAAAAAAAAAATTACAAAGAGAATACAGAGGACAGAATTATTACATGATCTAGTAATCCACGTCTAGATATATACTCAAAATAATTCAAAGCAAGGTCTCAGAGAGTTATGCCCATGTTCATAGCAGCATTATTCACCACAGCTAAAACATACAAGCAACACAAGTTTCCATCCACCCATAAATGGATAAACAAAATGTGCCATATACATACAATAGATGGTTATTCAGCCTAACAAAGGAAAGTTTTGATACCTATTACAACATGGATGAATCTTTAGGACATTATGCAAAATTGGAAAAAGACAGTGTCTTTATGACTATATGATTCCACTTACATGAAGCACTGAATTCCCTTAATGCTACTTTATCAAGAATATTCCAATCTCAATATTTTCTCAAAACCATTTTTAATTTTTTATACTGCTAGGTAAGACGCTACAGAAAAACCCAAAGAGTTTTTTGCAAACACAGTAAGAAAGCGTTGTTTTCTTGGAGTTAGGTTTTGCAATTTTATTTGGGTAAGACATTATTATCTGTGAAATTCGGTTTGATTTAACTTATTAGAGACAGTATATATTTTTAGTTAGTTAATTCCCTTTATCACTATATCTTACTCTAATTTCCATCTCCCCACAGAAAATTCTATTAATGATTTACATTATATATTTTAACTTGAACATGTACTTAAAATGTGCAGTATTTTTTTCTGTGCATGCTTTTTTTTTCCTTCTGAAAACTATCTACTTCCCCCTAAGTTATGGGAAACAGAAATATTCTCTTTACACCTGTAAGAGACTGGACAGGGTTTATAGCAAGTTAATTATGTCATTCGTTGCCTAGTCTACCATCTTTTTTTTTTCCTTTTTAACCTGTTTGCTTTTGGTTGTGTTGGGTCTGCGCACGGGCCTCTTCTCGTTGAGCAAGGGGCAGCTACTTCTCTTCGCAGCGCATGGCCTTTTCATGGCCGTGGCTTCTCTTCGCTGCATTGCACAGGTTCTAGACACGTGGGCTTCACCAGCTGTGGCGCATGGGCTGGGTAGTTCTAGCTTGCGGGCTCTAGAGCGTGGGCTCAGTAGTTGTGGCTCAAGGGCTTAGCTGCTCTGTGGCGGGGGGAGTCTTTCCAGACCAGGGATTGAAGCCGTGTCCCCTGCACTGTCAGGGAGATTCTTAACCACTGCATCACCAGGGATGTCCCCATCTCCTGTCTATCGATGTGAAGCACGCCATTTTCCCACCAATGGGCCACCTTGGTACTCATTACTTTGGTCAATCCATGATCACCTTAGCCTACCATTCTTGCCCAGAATATGTCAGTGTATGCATAGTACTTACGATACTTATTTTTCTTCTTCAAATATGAGTCGTGTGTTTATTCTAAGTCAAGATGTCAAAATAACTAAAACAGAAACTGTTGATACATTTAAATTCACATTTTCTATCCACCTGTATAAATGTTTGCCTATTATTTGCCATGGTCAGTGTACATAAAAGCTTGAGGAAAGACAGTTCAGTCATCATAATTGATGTAATATTATCAATACACTGTTATATTTGAGTCTGTAGTACACTACCTCTAAGCAAAATAGTTATCCATAAAATCTATGCCAGTAAAAAGAATAGCACATTACTACCACATACATGCTGATCTTCTACTTTAGAATAAGATAGGCTTATGATTTATATCTATTCCAATTAGCTAGAACTTAAGAGAAACTGTTAGCCAATTTGGATAAAATAGAAACATGAACTTACAAGCTGTTCTTGTCTTTTAGATATAATTCAAAGTGTTGTTGATAATCTGTAAGACTGTTTTATGATGTAGATAATTTAGTCCCAAGGTGAGGCATGGAATAGAAATAACTAGCTGGAGCATTTAGATATAATGCCTTGTTTAAAACTACCTTTATAAATTAACTTATTTTCTGAGTAAATTAGACTGTATAATAAACATGATTATTAGAGGTTATATTTATTAATTTTAAAGATTCAATAATATTTTATAAGGTAAATGGTTTGCAAATGACACAATTTTTGTTCAGCTACATTGAAAATGTTACCAATCAAGTATTGACTTTGATCTTTGATTTAAACTTTTAAGTTCAAAGAATTATACAACTTTTATTAAATAAGTAAAAATGTCACTATAAAGCTGAATAAAGAATATCTGTTTCCTATTAAAACTAAACTTCAAAGTAGTAAAAATATAGCAAATTTTTTTCTTTTGAATTCTAACTCAGTCTAACAAATTTGGTTGAGGTAATAGAGCTTATGAAATTATCTACATCAATATGAGTTTATCTAAAGCACACAAATACAATGTTAAACGTAGCTTGTGTCATCATCTAGAAAAATAACAAAAATCCACACATGGCAGAAGAGTTTCCAAAATTTGACTAGGTAAGAAAACTTAAATTTCGTGTTTAATATGTCCTTTCATTTATATCAGCAATCAAAGGGGAAGAATTTTTAAACATTTTCCATAATACACTAATCTTAGAAATAAAATTATACTTCTTGAGGGCTGACCATTTTAAAAAGAATATATGATAAATAAAATATTGCTTTATTTGACTTAAGGTTTGGCTATTTATGCTAATAATCTGATGCCACCAGAATCTCATCAATATCTTATCAGTAACAATTGGGTTTTTAAGATCCAAGATCTACTATTTTGGTCACTTCCTATCTCTTTTTCCTTCCTATCATCCCTTCCTCTTTCCTCCTCTCTCCTGCCATCCCCTCCACTTTTTTTCCTTTACTACGTCTCTCTGTCTTCAGCTGAGACTCTTTATGTGCTATTTCTCCTAATTTAACTTGTGAGCCTAATCTCTGTGCACATGTTGAATTTCTCATGGCTCAATTGTGAGCCTTCTCTGTAAAGCCTTAAAGAGATACAAAAACACTTTTACCTCTCTTTCAATAGGTTTTTCCTAACTCTGAAGCA
The DNA here is from genome assembly GCF_032405125.1 of Capricornis sumatraensis. Lineage (NCBI taxonomy): Eukaryota > Metazoa > Chordata > Mammalia > Artiodactyla > Bovidae > Capricornis > Capricornis sumatraensis. The sequence goes on from NW_027184633.1 coordinate 753,976, forward strand.
ACACACATTGCATTTTGCTCAATTATTTAAATACGTATCTGCTCTTATCCCCTGTCCAAGAAACACCCTGGAAGGCAGGTCTAATGTTCTGGTTATCACTGTATCATTAGTTTTAGCACAATTTGTGAAACACTGATGATTTGTAATGAGAGCTTGTTTAGTAGATGGGTACTTATATTTTTAGGCCATTTTTCCCCCTAGTCCTTCAAATAAGCTAACCTTATTCTCTGTGGGAAACCTCAAAGAGGAAAAACAGAGTATATAGACTAGAAGCTGCACTTTCCCCTTTCCAGATGCCCGGCCCAGTGGGAAGGTAACGTAACTAGGAGATGCTTCCCAATACATAATCGTACTCCTTTGCATCAAGAATCTCAGAATTCTACCATTGGTCTTCCCCACCAGAAAACCTTGGGAAACTCTTAACTGCCATGAGTGAATCAGGGAATATCCTGAATTATGTTTGCCTTTTTCCACTTATCTTTTGACAAAGGTAAAATGTTAGACCGTGCAATGATAATAAGTATAGTTACTACAATAGCAACAAAAGCAGCTAAACACTAACACAATTCACTGATGGCCTTTCATAAATAAAACTGCTGGAAGACACTAAGCATTTATAGGGATTACAATTAATTTTTCTTTGTGGGTATGTAAATCCCAGTTTTGAGCAAAACACTTGACAGCTCTGCATAAGTACCAACTTTTACACGGTTAATTTATAAGAAACACTTCAAAGCATCTAAATGGCCTTATTTGAAAATATTGGGCAATAAACACATTCCTAAAATTCACATTCCAAAGGTAAATAAAATAGTTTTGTCCATCATTATCAGAGAAGAATATTAGGAAGTGAGGGTAGGAGCAGAAGGAAACATATTAACGGGATTCTATTTATCAGTGATTTGCTACCTGCCAGACAATGTACTAAACCTTTAAAGACTTCTCACATATATACCACTTCATACTCAATGAAGAAATATTGCTATTATGCCCACTTCACATAAGAGAAAATACGTAAGGCCAGGTAACTTTTACATTGTGACTCAGCAAGTAAATGTCTGGATTAGATTCAAACCCAGTTCTGTCTGCCTGATTTAAAAGACCAGACTATTAATTACTAACTCCTCCACTTTTCAAAGTAAGATGCTTTCTTCACCCCTATGCCAGAAGTATTTGCTCTACATTTTCACCCTCACTGGGAATTTGGCTGTTCTTCTAGACTTATTAGTTAGTTGCTTTAAAAGGAAAGTAGGTTAAGGATTTGAAAAGTAATTGCAATTTTGTGAAGGACAGAGAAATATCTCTGTTGGAAAGAAGAATATCTAAAGATCTCTTTTTCCCATCTTATTTATTAAGGAAAGTTTCTATAAATGAAGAGAAAAGAAATCTAGAAATAACTACTGCTCTATGTTGATCACTCTCTGTGTATAAATCATTGTTAAGTACATTACATAGATTATCATGCTCATACTTAGTTGTTCAGTCATGTCTGACTCTTTGGGAACCTATGGACCATAGCCTGCCAGACTTCTCTGTCCATGGGATTCTCCAGCCAAGAATACTGGAGTGAGTTGCCATTTCCTACTCCAAGATATCTTCATGAACCAGGGATCGAACCTGAATCTCCTGTGTCTCCTGCACTAGCAGGAGAATTCTTTACCACGGGGTCACCTGAGAATATTATACCTAATTGTTAAAGCTCTGCCTCAAATTAAATGTTAGTTTCTTGCTTTACAAATGAGGGAAACTGGGACACAGAGAGATTAACTGCTGAATGATTGCACAGCTAGGACTTGTAGCTGTCAGGTCTTATACATAAACACAAATAAAGAATAAAATGCCTTTTAGCAAAATGGAGAAAGAGAGATAGACAATACTGAGAGATAAAAGAATCTTATGTGCAAATAAAAGAAATGGCATCATTAGCATAAGACAATGCTGTAGAAATGAAGATATTTTCCCCGTAGGATTATTAATTTAGAGTTTCTACAGATGAAGCAATAACCCATTTTAAAGGATGGTATTAATTTATTCCCCTTCATGGATCACAGCCTTGTCATGGTGGAAGGGCTTGTATAACTCAAGCTATGACCCATGCCGTGCAGGGCCATCTAAGACAGGTGAGTCATGGTGAAGAGTCCTGACACACTGTGGTTCACCAAAGGAGGGAATGGCAACCTGCTCCAGTATTATTGCCATGAAAACCCCATACATAGTATGAAAAGGCAGAAAGACAGGACTCTGGAAGGTGAGCCCCCCTTCCCCAGGATGGAAGATGTCCGATATGCTACTGAAGGAGAGGGGAGGGCAATTACTAACATAGCAAGAAAGAAATACCAGGAAGAAAGCAGCATCTGGCCCAATGCAGAAATGACCCTTGGCTGTGGCTGTGTCTGGTGGTGAAAGGAAAGTCTGATGCTGTAAAGAACAATATGTATAGAAACCTGGAATGTTACGTCTGTGAATCAAAGTAAATTGGATGTAGTCAAGCAGGAGATGGCAAGAATGAACATGGACATCTTAGGACTCAGTGAACTAAAATGGAGAGGATTGGGCGGATTTAACGCAGATGACCATCATGTCTACTACTGTGGGCAAGAATCCCTTAGAAGGAGTGGAGTAGTCCTCACAGACAACAAAAGAGTCCACATGCAGTAATTGGGTGCAGCCTCAACAATGACAGGATGATCTCAGATCATTTCCATGAAAAAAAATTCAACATCACAGTAATCCAAGTTTATGCCCCAACCACTGATGCTGAAGAAGCTGAAGTTGCCCAGTACTATGAAGACCTACAACACCTTCTAGAGCTAACAACAACAAAAAAAGACATCCTTTTCATCATAGGGAATTGGAATGCTAAAGTAAGAAGTCAAGAATTTCCCAGAATAACAGGGGAATTTGGCTTGGAGTACAAAATAAAGCAGGGCAGAGGCTAACAGAGTTTTGTCAGGAGAATGTGCTGGTCATAGCAAACAATGTTTTCCAACAACCCAAGAGACAGTTCTACATAGACATCATCATACGGTTAATGATGAAATCAGACTGAATATATTATTTGCAGCCAGAGATTAAGAAACTCTGTACAGTCAGCAAAAGTAAGACCTAAGGCTGACTGTGGCTCAGATCATGAGTTCCTTCTTGCCAAATTCAGGCTTAAATCGAAGAAAGTAGGGGAAATGAATAGGCCATTCAGGTATGACCTAAATAAAATCCTATGATTATACAGTGGAGGTGATGAATAGACTCAAGCATTTAGATCTGATACAGTTCCTGAAGAACTATGGACAGAAGTTCCTAACATTGTACAGGAAGCAGTAACCAAAACCATCCCCAAGGAAAAAAAAAAATGTAAGAAGGCAAAGTGGTCGTCTGAGGAGGTTTTACAGATAGCTGAAGAAAGAAGAGAAGCGAAGGCAAGGAAGAAAGGTAAGATCAACTGTGCTTAGTCTCTCAGTGGGGTATGGCTCTTCACTACCCTTTGATTGCAGCCCGCCAGGCCTCTCTGTCCATGGGGTTTTTCAGGTAAGAATACCAGAGTGGGTTGCTATTTCATTCTCTAGGGTATCTTCCCAACCCAAGAATCAAACATGCATCACCTGCATTGAAGGTAGATTCTTTACTTACTGAGCCATTTAATACCACAAGGAGAGATAAGAAGGCCTTCTTTAATGAATAAGCCAAAGAGATAGAGGAAAACAATAGAGTGAGAAAGACTAAAGATCTCTTCCAGGACACTGGAGACGTCAAGTTTCGCAAGAACATTTCATGCAAGGTGGGCATGATAATGGACAGAAAAGGTAAGGACCTAACAAAAACAGAAAAGATTAAGAGGTGGCAAAAATATACAGAAGAACTATACAAAAAAAGGTCTTAATAACCTAGATAACCACAATAGTGTGGTCCCTCACCTAGAGCTAGACATTCTGGAGTATGAAGTCAAGGGGCATTAGGAAGCATTACTACAAACAAAGGTAGTAGAAGTAATAAAGTTCCAGCTGAGCTATTTAAAATCCTAAAAGATGATGCTTTAAAGTGCTGCACTCAACATGTCATAATTTTGGAAATCTCAGCAGTGGCCACAGGACTGGAAAAAGTCAGCCTTCATTCCAAACCCAAAGTAGGGTAATGTCAAAGAATGTTCAAACTACTGTACAATTCTATTCATTTCATGCTAGCAAGGTTATGGTCAAAATCCTTCAAGCTAGGTTGCAGCAGTATGTGAACCATGAAATTCCAGATGTACTAATGGGGTTTTGAAAAGGCAGAGGAACCATATATCGAATTACCAACATACATTGGATCATGGAGAAAGAAAGGGAGTTGCAATTAAACATTTCCTTCTGCTTACTGACAACCCGAAAGCCTTTGGGTTGTGTGCTGACCACAACAAACTGCAGAAAATTCTTAAAGGGATGGCAGTACTAGACCACCTTACCTGTCTTCTGAAAAACCTGTATGCAAATCAAGAAGCAACAGTTAGAACTGGACATGGGAACAATGAACTGGTTAAAAACTGGAAAAGGAGTATGACAAGGCTGTATCTTGTCACTGCGTACTTAACTTACATGCAGAATACACTATGCAAAATTCCAGGCTGGATAAATCATAAACTAGAATCAGGATTGCAGGGAGAAATATCAATAACCTCAGATATACAAATGATACCACTCTAATGGCAGAAAGTAAGAGGAACTAAAGAGCCTGTTGATGAGCGTGAAAGAAGAGAGTGAGAAAGCTGGCTTGAAATTCAACATGAAAACTAAGATCATGGCATCTGGTCCCATCACTTCATAGCAAATGCATGGAGAAAAAGTCGAAGCAGTGATATATTTTCTTGGTCTCCAAAATCACTGTGTACTTTGACAGCAGCCACAAAATTAAGACACTTACTCCTTGGGAGGAAAACTAGGATAAATCTAGATGGCAGATATATTAAAAAGCAGAGACATAACGATATAAGCCCCTCTAGTCAAAGGTATGGTTTTTCCAGTAGTTGTGTACAGATGTGAGTTGGATCATAAAGAAGGCTGAGCACTGAAGAATTTATACTTTTGAAGTGTGGTGCTGGAGAACACTCTTGAGAGTTCCCTGGATGGCAAGGAGATCAAATTAGTGAATTCTAAAGGAAATCAACTCTGAATACTCATTGGAAGGACTTATATTGAAGCTGAAGCTCTAACTGTTGGCCACCTGATGGGAAGAGTGCCTCATTGGAAAAGACTCAGATGCTGGGAAAGATTGAAGGCAAAAGGAGAACTGGGCAGAGAGGATGAGACAGTCAGATAATCAGGGACTCACCAGACATGAATCTGAGCAAATTCTTGGAGATAGTGGAGGACGGAGGAGCTTGGAATTCTACAGTCCATGGGGTCGCAAAGAGCTGGACATGACTTAGCAACTGAAAAACAACAACAACATCAAGGACACAGTGAGCACAGAATCTCCTGAGGATTGTTGAAACCACACTGAGTGCTGGGCCCCATCCTCTGTGCCTGATGCACTAGGTCTCACATATAGAATCTGCATTTTTAACAGCTTTGCTGGATATGCTGATGCTGTTGCTCTGAAGATGATGCTTTGAGCACCACTGCCCTAGGATAACGCTCCCCACCTCAGTCATCATGCACGTTCAGTTATGATGTACTGTGTCTATCATCCAAATTCTGTTATATAATGAAGATGGGTTTTACTTTAAATCACTCCTATAAATGTAGCCTGGCTGGCTATAGTCCATGGAGTCACAAAGAGTCGAAAACAACTTAGCGACTGAACAACAACTAATTTACCAACTGATAGCTTACTATCAGCTAGTAAACATTTAGATGCTATTTGTTTATGACCTAATCTCCATTCTTACAAGAACCCTGTGAGATAGGTAAGCTATACATTTCTAACTCTGGATTATAGATGATGTGAGAGACTTAGTTTCAAGATCTTACCAAGAGGAAGGCAGTTAATTGGTGAAGAGAAGAATTCAAATGCATCTCTGGTTACTATCTTGCCCTAGGCTCTTATTAAAAGACAATCTTCTGTTAATGTGATCCTATTAATAACATCCTATGAGTTGAATGCAATTTGCACTTAAGACAAGTCTCACCAAAAACAAACAAACAAAAGACAGATATTTGGACTAAAAAGAGTGTCTAGCCCCAAATAACTCTGGTCCTATACAAGAGTTGTCAAAGACAATAAAACCTTGTGACAAGACAATAGCTCTATCAGTTGGAAATCACTGAGAAGCTGAGGAGAAATAGCTGAATGATCTTGCAAACCTGGAGAACACTGCTTATTACCGAAGCACATGCATCAGTAGTTTGCTACTTCTAGACCACCCCTTAGTCCTCTCTGGGTTCCAGTGAACTGTGATATCAGATCTCAGTCACTAACTAAACTTAAAAACTGAAGACTACTATCAGTGCAACTAGTTGTGGCTGAGATAAACAGAAACTTAACTATGTTTCTGACAGCTTATTGCTATCTCAGGGGAACATAAAAATCAATAATTCAGTATGTATTCTATAGTCCTTTAGAATTTTTATTTGATGAAAAAGTGCAGACTGAGACATGGGCAAATTAAGGGAGATTCATATTCTGACATGCAAATATAATGCTAAAATGTCGATTAACCAATCGATGCCAACAAGAGGGAGCTCTCTAGGGAAGAGCTATAGGAATTTGCAGTATTTTCCAATAGTGGCTGGGCTCATGACATAGAAGCCACTCTTTTCATATTTGTGGATGACAGATTTAGGAGGATTATCTAACAGTAGCAGAGTTCAAAAATTTTGATAGGCTAGAATGATGAGCTGAAACCAATAAAGAAGAATTTGACATAAATAAATATAAGATTCTCCATTCAGATTAAAAACAGTTTACATAAACCCATATTCAGAAAGTTCTATCCTGAAAGCAACTCAGTAAAAAAGACTGGATTTTTAAATAGGTGACAGTTGATGTGAGACAGAAATTTAGAAAAATTAATTAATCCTAGGCTTCTTTTTATAAGGTTAAGTGGCACTAGTGGTGAAGAATATCCCTGCCAATGCAGGAGACATAAGAGACATGGGTTCAATCCCTGGGTTGGGAAGATCCCATTTGCAAACCACTCCAGTATTCTTGCCTGGGAAATCCTAAGAACAGAGGAGCCTGGTGGGCTACAGTCTGTGGGGTCGCAAAGAATTGGACATGGCTGAGCACCCACACACACATACACAGGCTGCTTTAACAGCTCTGTTAAATGTATGAAATTCCAATATGGCAATGTTTTTCAAAGTGGGAGTCAAGATCCATTACTGAGTCTTGAATCAATTAATGGGTCCTAATTACCCTGATGGCTCAGACACTGAAGAACCCACCTGCCATACGGGAGACCTCGATTCGATCCCTGGGTTGGGAAGATCCCCTGGAGGAGGGCATGGCAACCCACCCCAGTATTCTTGCCTGGAGAGTCCCTATGGACAGAGGAACCTGGTGGTCTATAGTCCATGGGATTGCAAAGAGTCAGACATGACTGAATGACTAAGCATACAAAGAGCAACTTATGTTATTTTTACGACTCAAAAGAAGACAATAGGATAGAATTGGATGGCTGGAATAAAATACACAAGAAGCTATTTTTTATACAAAGGAATAATACAGAGACAGAGGGACAGATTAGGTTATTAGCTCCATGGGGGCAAGAATTTTTTACTGTTTCAATTATTTTTGAATCCCCACTAACTAGATATAGAAGACTGAATAACACATGAATGTCATGATCCTAATTATGATGAAAAATGTTTTGTTTTGCTTTGCCTTTTTTTTTTTTTTTCACTATGGGTCATGTTGAAAATATTTAAGAGTCAAGCTTTCTGTCACTAGGATTATAAAAACACTAGGGTACTGTAGCACCGAAAAGGTTTGTAAGGTATATTAAAAACATTATGGAGGCTTCAGATGAAGCTTACCAGGATGGAGCTGTCTGGCTGCAAAACCATACCATATTTTAAACTATAGCAGTAGTGATGTTTGGAAGAACTGACTCATTTGAAGAGACCCTAATGTTGGGAAAGACTGAAGGCGGGAGGAGAAGGGGACGACAGAGGATGAGATGGTTGGATGGTATCACTGACTCAATGGACATGAGTTTGAGTAAACACTGGGAGTTGGTGATGGACAGGAAGGCCTGGCGTGCTGCAGTCCATGGGGTCACAAAGAGTCGGACACGACTGAGTGACTGAACTGAACTGAGTGATGTTTAACTCCCAAATATTTTGAAACAATGAGAGATGTCTTTACATAATGAAGAGCTTTTAAATGAAAGAACAAATATTTCAATAGTACTTGAACTAGAAGCTTGGCAAACTCACATAAAAATCTTAATATTATGAAAACGCCAAAACAGTAATATCTACAAAAAATATTTCCAGTAGGAAAATTGCTCTCAGCACTTTCATTAGTGGATGGTATCTTGATACCAACATTTTTGAAGCAGATAAATTCCATCATTCATAAGGGAAGAATGTCAGTACTTTCCTGAGTCTCCTTAAACTTTTCTTGGTATGAAGATGTATTCTAAATAATTAAGGAATTAAACAAGTAGTAGGTTAGTGGGTTAACTGTGCTAGGAATTGTGTAGCTTGTACTACAAGGGAATCCAGAAAACAACAGCATTATGGTAATAATATATAGGGCTCCCCTGATAGCTCAGTTGGTAAAGATTCAACCTGCAATGAAGGAGACCCCGGTCCAATTCCTGGATTGGAAAGATCCGCTCGAGAAGGGAAAGGCTACCCACTCCAGTATTCTGGCCTGGAGAATTCCTTGGACTGGACAGTCCACCAGGGCTGCAAAGAATCGGACACGACTGAGTGACTTTCACTTTCGGCTTCCCTGATAGTTCAGTTTATAAAGAATCCACTGGCAATGCAGGAGACCTGGGTTTGATACATGGGTTGGGAAGATTCACTCTCTGGAGAAGAGAAAGGCTACCCACTCCAATATTGTGGCATGGAGAATTCCATGGACTATATAGTTCTGGGGTTGCAAAGAGTTGGACATGACTGAGTGAACAGTTTGAACAAGTTTGAATAACATACTAATGTAACCACTTTTGTTGCTTTCTAAAAGATAAGAAAACGGTTCAAAAACTTCTTTGCAATGACCATCTTTACAATGGTGTTTTATTATTTTCTTTTAAAATGAATCAATTATTCTTCATGTGATAGCTTAGGTTAAATTGAATTAGATATTTTAAATCCAAAGTCAATTCTAATTATCAGTTCAGTTCAGTTCAGCCCCTCAGTCATGTCTAACTCTTTGCGATCCCATAGACTGCAGCATGCCAGGCTTCCCTGTCCATCACCACCTCCCAGAGCTTACTCAAACTCATGTCCATCGCGTTTGTGATGCCATCCAACAATCTCATCCTCTGTTGCCCCTTTTCCTCCCACCTTCAGTCATTCCCAACATCAGTGTCTTTTCCAGGTGGCCAAAGTATTGGAGTCTCAGCTTCAGCACCAGTCCCTCAAATGAACTCCCAGGAATGATTTCCTTCAGGATTGACTGGTTTGATCTCCTTGCAGTTTAAGGGACTCTCAAGAGTCTTCCCCAACACCGCAGTTCAAAAGTATCAATTCTTCAGTGCTCAGCTTTCTTTAGTCCAACTCTCACATCCATACATGACTACTGGAAAAACCATGCTGTGACTATATGGACTTTGGTGGTTAAGTTATGTCTCTGTTTTTTAATAAGCTGTCTAGTTTTGTCATAGCTTTTCTTCCAAGGAGCAAGTCTTTTAATTTCATGGCTGCAGTCACCATCTGCAGTGATTTTGAAGCTCAGAAAAATAAAGTCAGCCACTGTTTCCCGATCTATTTGCCATGAAGTGATGGGACCAGATGCCATGATCTTAGTTCTCTGAATGTTGAGCTTTATGCCAACTTTTTCACTCTCTTCTTTCACTTTTATCAAGAGGCTCTTTAGTTCTTCTTTGCTTTCTGCCATAAGGGTGGTGTCATCTGCATATCTAAGGTTATTGATATTTCTCCCAGCAAACTTGATTCCAGCTTGTGCCTTATCCAGCCTGTTATTTCTCATGATGTACTCTACATATAAGTTAAATAAGCAGGGTGACAATATATAGTCTTGATGTACTCCTTTCCCGATTTAGAACAAGTCTGTTGTCCCATGTCCAGTTCTAACTGTTACTTCTTGATCTGCCTACAGATTTGTCAGAGGACAGGTCAGGTGGTTTGGTATTCCTATCTCTTGAAGAATTTTCCACAGTTTATTGTGATCCACAGTCAAAGCCTTTGGTGTAGTCAATAAAGCAAAAGTAGACGTTTTTCTGGAACTCTCTTACTTTTTCAATAATCAAATAACAGCCAATGATGAAATATTTTACATAGAATTTATTTTTCCTCTGAGTCAGATTCATACTTTATTATCAGCATTTTCATATGGTGTATATTCTGTTATTATCACTTTTTACAAAAACTAAACTTTTTTTTTTTTAATTTTGAGAACTTAGCTTTTCTTTTCTTATTAAGGCAATATACACTTCTCATAGATAATTTAAAAACAGAAAAGTAAATAGAATAAAAATATTTTCAGTTTCTTAAAGCAAACCTATTACTCACTTTTTAATGTATATTCTTCAGTTATTTTGCATATGTGGACTACTTTTAGTTGGGACTATATTATGATCAGTTTCTAATATATATTCTTTCCATTAATCTGGAAGATGATACTTACACATTATTTTTAAAATACCATGTTTGTAACTTTATATAATATGTACTATTATTATTTTTTGGTAGGGAAAGTTCTACATTATTACTAATAGTCTTAGCTAATATATCTCTTTATTTATCAGATGTAATCCTGTACTTTTTTGACAAGTTACAAAAATAACCTAATTGGTATTTTATTGGAATCTCATATCTGTAATCTGTGAAAGGAAAAAATGGCATCTTTATATTTTTCCTTCTTTCCATCCATGAATGTACTATATCCTTCATATATAAAACATATAAAAATGTTTCTCCTCCTGAAAATGATCTTTAAGCCCCATAGAATCTCTCTTATTGCACATCTTGATCAATTATTTTGTCCAGAAAATATAATCAGATTATATATTATTTAAATTTTATTTTCCACGAAGAGGGAATAAAAGAAGAAAAATAAAAGAGCTGTATTAAGGGAAATACTTAGAACCTGAATACTTTGAGAAATATGCTGCAACTTTTGGTTAAATCTAAATAAAATGTTTCAGAAAGTTATCAATATCTAAAATGGAAATGATAAAAGAGGCTATAAATTTCATCACAGTCTAAAAATCAAACTGAGACAGTATAGTCTTCAGAATTCTATTTTATTGTTACTATTTCCTAGTCAAAGTCATCTTTAGTATGATGAAACACTTGTTATGTTGGACACTGTTGTACATAAAATGTAAATGAGCAACAGCAATGTTCTATTGTTCAACATAAGGGGGCTCTGGTGGTTTTGCGGTTTTCAAATATTAAATTATAATTTCAGGGATACAAGAAGGCACTATTAAAAAGACAAAGTTCATCACAGATGTGAAAAAACAGTCATCAAAACTATCCATAAATAAATTCTACTTTGAAAATGACAGCAGTGTATCTTGTTGAATTTAAATAGAACTGAAAATCAAATATCGTTCATGATAAGCAGAACTGCTTCAAAACAAAATTAGGATAGTTCAGTTCAGTTCAGTCGCTCAGTTGTGTCCAATTCTTTGCGACCCCATGAATTGCAGCAAATCAGGCCTCCCTGTCCATCACCAACTCCCGGAGTTCACTCAGACTCATGTCCATCAAGTTGGTGATGCCATCCAGCCATCTCATCCTCTATCGTCCCCTTCTCCTCCTGCCCCAAATCCCTCCCAGCATCAGAGTCTTTTCCAATGAGTCAACTCTTCGCAAGAGGTGGCCAAACTACTGGAGTTTCAGCTTTAGTATCATTCCTTCCAAAGAAATCCCAGGGCTGATCTCCTTCAGAATCGACTAGTTGCATCTCCTTGCAGTCCAAGGGACTCTCAAGAGTCTTCTCCAACACCACAGTTCAACAGCATAAATTCTTCAGCACTCTGCCTTCTTCACAGTCCAACTCTCACATCCATACATGACCACAAGAAAAACCATAGCCTTGAATAGACAGACCTTAGTTGGCAAAGTAATGTCTCTGCTTTTGAATATATCTAGGTTGGTCATAACTTTTCTTCCAAGGAGTAAGCGTCTTTTAATTTCATGGCTGCAGTCACCATCTGCAGTGATTTTGGAGCCCCCAAAATAACGTCTGACACTGTTTCTACTGTTTCCCCATCGATTTCCCATGAAGTGATGGGACCGGATGCCATGATCTTCGTTTTCTGAATGTTGAGCTTTAAGCCAACTTTTTCACTCTTCTCTTTCACTTTCATCAAGAGGCTCTTTAGTTCCTCTTCACTTTCTGCCATAAGGGTGGTGTCATCTGCATATCTGAGGTTATTGATATTTCTCCCAGCAATCTTGATTCCAGCTTGTGCTTCTTCCAGTCCAGCATTTCTCATGATGTACTCTACATATAAGTTAAATAAGCAGGGTGACAATATACAGCTTTGACGTACTCTTTTTCCTATTTGGAACCAGTCTGTTGTTCCATGTCCAGTTCTAACTGTTGCTTCCTGAGCTGTATACATATTTCTCAAGAGGCAGGTCAGGTGGTCTGCTATTCCCATCTCTTTCAGAATTTTCCACAGTTTATTGTGATCCACACAGTCAACTCTGGGAGTTGGTGATGGACAGGGAGGCCTTGCGTGCTGTGATTCATGGGGTCACAAAGAGTCGGACACGATTGAGTGACTGAACTCTGAACTCCAGGCACTGTACCAAGATTCCTCAAAATCACAATGTTGTGAAAACTTTAAGAGAATTATATATTAGTAGAAATAAATGCTAAAGATTGAGCAAAACAAATATTTAATACCATAGATCAAATATGTAGTATTGTGGGTATTCATGTGAGTTTTCACACAGGGAATCTTTGTGATGTTTCACAATCATAAAGAATGGAATAAGACTTCTAAAATATTTCTGATGTGTGTTACAGTCAAATAGGAAGCACACTAAAAGACATGAGCATTTGAAAGATTAATAAAAATCAGTCACACATGCTTAATACTGACATATGAACATGCACATGGACTAAAGTGTATTTTGAATGTTTAGAATATATGATCAAATAGACAGTTTTTTCTTTTTTCATAGAAAGGATTGGTTACTGAACAAGTGATTTACTTATCAAACTGATTTTAGAGATTTTGTTGAAAATATTAGGTTACTAACCTTACATTATAATGTTTATAATTAAGAAAAAGAAATAGGAATGCACACTCTAGGGACTACTATATAACATGTTCAAGAAAATTTGGAAGATCAAATGTTACACTAGCGAGTTCTTGCTTAACTACTCATAAAATAAAATAAGTTTATTCTCTCGTGAGGCAACTCAAAAAATAGCTTTCATGACAAAAGTCACTAACTGATTAATATGCTCATTCTTTTTTTCTGACCATCAAATTAACATCCACAATATAAGACTTTTGAAACCTCTATATTTATAAAATGATTAATCTATACTTGTTTAGTAACAAGGTAAAACATAGACACAGACATTATAGATGCCAATTAATAATACCTCTTCACTATTAATTATATGTCCTAGTACACAATTTTCATGTATAATACTTATACTAATCAGATAATTAGAGTTTGTAACTAGAATTTTGCTGCAATGTAGTGTGAAAGACCTTGGCATATTTTAGATATTAAAAAAAAAGAAACATATATTCATCCAATCTTTTCTTATATAAAGATAATGGTATCTTTTAAAAGAGATTCAATCATATGATATAAACACAGGTAATATTTTTCAAAAAAATTTCTCTGGATTCAGTTTCTGTGGAGATGCTCAAAGAAAAGTATTAGCTACATCCCATCACACACAATATAGGAATTCCAACATTCTCTGTAACAGTATCAGGAATATTATCTCTGTAAAGATTATCAGTCATATTGCTGTATTCCCTTTGAAAACATATCAAAACTCTGATGGATTAGAAAGTCAAAGTCAAGGTGGCAAGTGGTAGACAAATAAGTTAATAGCCTTACATTTCTGTAGACAGATAAGATAGCTACCAATGTACCTCATTTTTCCCACTAATTAAATCCCTGGAAAGTACACATAAGTTAATTTTCATAGAACACTGAACAGTGTTAAATGTGATGACAGAGGATAGTCCTGAAAAGTAGTGTCAAAATACCTAGGTAACAATTATCAACCGAAGTCATTAAATAAACAGTTAATGAGGAACTCTATAATAGACAGATCTGGCTGACAATTCCTGAATTACTTAATCATTCTTAAAGCACTAAAAGTGAGACAATCACAACATGTATTACCTAATGTGATACAATAGGAACTATACACACTACAATTATATATTATCAAAAGGATGGGTGTAAGGAGGAGGGACAAGTAATACCTGAATCTAAATACCAGTTTATAGGCAATATAAAGAATAAAGGTTCATATTAAACTATGAGTGGGTAGCCTTTCCTTCTCCAGGGGATCTTCCCAAACCAGGGATCAAACCAGGGTCTCCCACATTGCAGGTGGATTCTTTACCAACTGAACAATCAGGGAAGCCCATGCTATGACGCTGTAATCAGCCAAATCCAGAGTCTGGGAAATTCTAAGGAGTACACAATTAAGCAGCATCAACCATTATATGACATGAAAGAAAAAAAAAAAACAACAAAACACAGATGGGGAATGGTTATAAAGGAAATTTAAGACACAGAGCAACCAAATAAAACATATGAAACTTATTGTGACCCTGATTCTCTCATGGATTGTAGAAGACATTTTTGAGATAATGAGGAAACATTGACCAGGTTTGAGATAATAGTGTGCTGCAGTCCATGGGGTCACAAAGAGTCAGACATGACTGGACGACTGAACAGCAACAACATAGAATTATTATTTTGTTTTGATTATGTTTAAACAACATGTCCTTACATTCTGAGATACACACAGAACTGTGTTTCTGTAGAATGAAGTGAAGTCTGAGATTTGCTTAAAAATAAAACTGAAGCAAATGAACACATTAAGAAAAAGTTTGGGTATGAGGGGAAAGGAGATGGATATAATGGCAAAATATTGATCACTGTAGTAGGCATAGGAGGCAGAAAAATGACCAACCCTACCCCTCCAAAGACATCCAGATCTTAATCGTTGAAATTTGTGAATATCTTGTAATATGGCAAGGGATAATCAAGGTTGAGGTGGTTGTTTGCCTGTCAACTGATTGTGAGATGGAAGAATTATCCTGCAAGACCCTGCAGTAGGGTGGTGTGAGGAGGAGCGGGAGTAAATCAATGCATTGCTATCCTAAGTGTCCTCAGAAATGTAAAAGTAAAGCAGACAGATAAAAATGAGGGAGATAGCAACATGAAAAAGACTTGGCCTGATGTTGCTGGCTTTGAAGATAGAAAAATGACATGATGAAGCTGCAGGAACCTCTTGGCGCTTAAAAAATAAGAAAACAGATTCACCCCAAGATTCCCAGGAAGGGAATACAGTCCTTATTTTTAACCCAATGAGATCCATTACTGACTTCTGACATCTAGAGCTATTACAATAATGACCCATGCTGCTTTATGGAGAAGGAAATGGCAACCCACTCCGGTATTCTTGTGGGAAAATCCATGGACAGAAGAGCCTAGCAAGCTACAGTCTAAGGGGTCGCAAAGAGTCGGACATGACTGAAGAAACAGCAGGCGTGCATGCTGCTTTACATCACAAGTTGTGTGTGTGCGTGTGTGTGTGTTACTGCAGCAATAGGAAAATAAAGTACCAGGTTGCGAAGATCTGAAGATCCCCTGGAGAAGGAAATGGCAACCCACTCCAGTGTTCTTGCCTGGGAAATCCCATGGACAGAAGAGCAGGGCGTCTACAGTCCATGGGGTCACAAAAGAGTCGGACACACCTGAGTGACTAAACAACAATTGGTACATGAATTTCATTTTTCTCCCTACTTTTGGATTTATTTTAAAACCTCCACAGTAAAACTTTAAAAATATCAAGATTCTGAAAAGAATTTTCCATTACCAATTTTGTGTTTAAAGTCCAATAGCTCAATGGCAAAAAGCTTAATTTAAGGACATATGAAATTTAATAAATAAAATGACAAGTTGTGAAAGTGTTCTTTACATATAATCAGAGATGTCACAATGTAGTGCATTTGAGTAAGACGACCTTGTTAAAGCACAGGAAAAAAAGTGGGTTGTGTCTTCATGACAGATTTCTGGTCACATATTTAAAGGAAATATACCACTAATAATGAGACCATCAATTAGCAGAGGAGGGGAAACTGCACACTCTTTATGACATTATGTGTTGAATATTCACCATTAATTTTGGAATTCTGGAAGTGAAGAACAATTAAAACAACAAATCCTTCAGTAGTAAACACCAGATTTTTAGACCAAAAAGTCAAGGGGTGATAATCTATTATTTTCTTAAACTAATTTATAATATTTTATTTAATAAAATATATTCTCATGACAATTTTTATGTTACGGTAGAGTGTGACTTTTTATATGACAAATCTCGTTCTATCTCCCAAACTTACTGTTTTTATTTAATTAAGACTAAAAGATTAATAGCAATTTTTAAAGCACTGTTCTGGACAACCATTTATCCACCAAAGTTTAAACACTAAAATACATTTTTGGACATATTAAATATTTATTACAGGTTTGAAGTTGCCTCCTTTTTCAAGGAATGTAAAATATACACATAACTGGGTTTGTGTATAAACAGATTATACTTGGTGTATTAATATAAAAAGAATTCAAAATCCTACGTGAATTTTGTCTTTTACATTTTTATTTTTTATTTACTTATAAATCTATGTTTTGTACCTCTAATAAATAAAATCGATTTTTCTTATTCTCATAACCAAAAGAATCACTACCCCACCTAAGGTTTTTGTATTAGCTTGCCAGGACTGCCGTAACAACATACCCAGACTAGGGATTTAAACAACGTAAAATAATTTTCTCAGCTTCTGTAGGCTGAAATTCAAGATGAAGTTGAGGGCAGAGTTGGTTTCCTCTGTTGCCTCTCTCCATTGCTTGTAAATAGCCCCTTCTCGCTGTACCTTCACAAGATCTTAGATCTCTGTGCACTGTTGTTTCTCTTTCAATCTGTGTCCTATTCTCCTATTCTCTTATAATATATATATATATATATATATATAGTTATGTATAATGTATATATGTATATAGTTATGCATATATGTATATAGTTATGTATGTATATATATATAGTTATGGGGTATAATTGCTTAGCAATGCTATGATAGTTTCAGGTGAGCAGGAAAGGCACTCAGCCATACACATACAAGTATTAATTTTGCCCCAAACTCCCCTCCCATCTGGGCTGCAACATCACATTGAGGAAAGTTCCATACAGGACGTCCTTGTTGCTCATCCATTTTAAGCATAGCAGTGTGTACAAGAGATTGTGACATTTTTAAAGGGTAGGTATTCCCCCCGCCCCCCTGCATAGTCTGAAAAGGGCTTCCCAGGTGGGCTACTGGTGATTTAAAAAATCTTCCTGCCAACGCAGGAGGCACAAGGGACCAAGGTTCGATCCCTGGGCTGGGAAGATCTACTGGGGCGGGAAAGGGCAACCCACTCCAGTATTCTTGCCTGGAGAATACCATGAACAGAGGAGCCTGGCGGGCTACAGTCCATGGGGTCACAAAGAGTCGGACATAAGTGAAGCGACTTGGAGCGGGCACACAGTGGCAAGAGACACGCACACACGTACTCTGAAAGACAATTTCCTACGTCCTCAAAAATAATTTGCTTCCAGTATACTTAAAAAAAAAAAAAAGACTACAGTACAAAGAAAATGGAAATTACTTAGTGACAATTTGCCTTTACGCCGTTATAAAGTAAGAATAAAAGTGACGTAGAGGAAAATGCTTTTCTCTAGGGTACTTCAGAAACAGATAAGCTACCTGAGACGGTTCAACTTCCCGCACTGCAGCCACCGTAATTCAAGACTCTCTGTGGTAAATTTGAACTGCCGGTTCAGCCTTGAAACAAATTTTCATGTACTTGAGGCCTCACACTACAACTAGTTTGCTTTAACTTGGACTGACTTTGACCCAGCTGGATTTTAGGTCGGACTCAGTCTGACCCCGGAACCAGTTCTGTTTCTAAGTTGGACCCCCGTCTGACCCGGAAACAGTCTGACTTTTGCGTCCGACCCAGTCAGACTTAAGTGGTTTCTGGACCCAGTCTGGAAAAAGAAGTGTTCAAGTTAAGTCTGAAAGCTCATTATGCAAAGGCTGCAGAGCTAAAATCTGGTATGTGAGAGTTTAATTACGAACCATTCCGAGGCAGCAAGAAAGCGGGGCTCTGGTTGCTTGTTGCTCCTGGCGACCCTCAAGGCCCTCCTTCGGTCCCTTCTCTGGATACCAGGATTTTCTTGTGGAGAGATGAACTGAGGTATATTTTAAAATTTAAGAATTTGTTTGAGCGAAAATTTGTTTGACTCGGCAGTGCCAAAACCAAAGTGATTTCTTAAGTTCTACCTGACCGAAACTCCGAGAGCGACTGTTGTAGAAAGAAGGTCGAAGAAAAGTAAGAAAATTGTTGATTGGCTATAGCTTGTGTCCTCCCAGACGTTTGGACTTAGTTATCCTTAGCATTTTGATTTCACAGCCTTGAGGCTTTTACAGGCTTAGATTTTGGTTTGCTTACAGTAAGCACCCAAGGTATTAGAGCCACATCAGTGAATGGCCTCCCTGTTTAATTAATTTAACAGACCAAATATAACATTAGTTCCCCATCACTGACTTCTAAAATAAGATGCAGATTTTGCTTTATGCAGTTCTAGTCTATATGAATTTATAGCAAACAGCAGAGGTAAGAGCATTTTGAATTTTTGGAAATTGGTGATGATAGTGGCTATATTTTATTTTTGTTTTCTGTGTGGCCACCTTTCAAGAAAGACAAAAAAACAACAACACCAAAACGTGTAAATTTTGTTACAGTTATCTTATGTCATAATTGCAACCTTTTGTGAGTGAAGTTGAAAAACTTTACAAAATTTTTACTCTTAATTAGCTCATTTTACATAATAGAAAATCTCACCAAATTAATAGAGGGTCAAAGATGAGATATATTTTTTAAACAGGGACTTTTAATGTGCCAAAATTAGTAATCAAATTTTTACTAAGAAATTCCATAGATAAACTCTACATGGTAGCAATCAAAATGAGTCTAATGAAGTAAGCAATGATTATTCTGAAAAAGTACAACTGACTTCTGACTTGTACATATGAATGGGTTGTTATTTTAATTTATAATGCTTTTACATAATAAAGCAGTATCTTAATATCCATAATGAACACTGCCTTTGACTGTTGAGGGTAACTGATTCATATTTATAGTCAAAAGTTTTTGGAGTCGGGTACATTCATATTTCAGACAGACTGCTGTTTCACTGTTGTCTCCATTAGAGAAAGGGATGCAACTGTGTTGGTCAGCTCATAAACTACAGAGAAACTAGGAATTCACAGAATAAAACCTTTTTAACTTCTTGTTGACTTTTATATACGGAATGAGCAGTTTAGTTATAAGATTTTTTTTTAATTTACTTTTTATTGAAGGATAATTGCTTTACAGAATTTTGGTGTTTTCTGTCAAACCTGAACATGCATCAGCCATAGGTATAGATATCTCCTCCCTTGTGAACTTCCCACCCATCTACCTCCCCATCCCACACCTCTAGGTTGTTTGAGTTTCCTGAGCCATGCAGCAAATTCCCATTGGCTATCTATTTTACAAATGGTAATATAAGTTTCCATGTTAGTCTATCCATACATCTCACCTACTCCTCTCCTCTGCCCATCTCCATAAGTCTATTCTTTATGTTTGTTTCCCCATTGCTGCCCTGTAAACAGATTCTTCAGTACCATTTTTCTATATTCTGTATGTGTGTATTCAGTTCAGTTCAGTTGCTCAGTTGTGTCCAACTCTTTGTGACCCCATGAATCGCAGCACTCCAGGCCTCCCTGTCCATCACCAACTCCTGGAGTCAACTCAAACTCATGTCCTTCGAGTTGGTGATGCCATCCAGCCATCTCATCCTCTGTCGTCCCCTTCTCCTTCCCCCAATCCCTCCCAGCATCAGAGTCTTTTCCAATGAGTCAACTCTTTGCATCAGGTGGCCAAAGTACTGGAGTTTCAGCTTCAGCATCAGTCCTTCCAATGAACACCCAGGACTGATCTCTTTTAGAATGGACTGGTTGGATCTCCTTGCAGTCCAAGGAACTCTCAAGAGTCTTCCCAACACCACAGTTCAACAGCATCAATTCTTCAGCACTCAGCTTTCTTCACAGTCCAACTGTCACATCCATACGTGACCACTGGAAAAACCTTAGCCGAAGAATACAATATTCCTCTTTCTCTTTCTGATTCACTTCACTCTGCATAATAGGTTCTAGATTCATCCACCTCATCAGACCTGACTCAAATCTGTTCCTGTTTGTGGCTGAGTAATATTCCATTGTGTATATATGTACCACTTTATCCATTCATCTGTCGATGGACATCTAGGTTGTTTCTGTGTTGTAGCTATTGTAAATAGTGCTGCAGTGAACAATGGGGTACATGTGTCTTTTCAATTTTGGTTTCCTCAGGGAATATGCCTAGGAGTGGAATTGCTGGGTCATATGGTGCTTTTATTCCTTGTTTGTTAAGGAATCTCCATACTGTCTTCCATAGTGGCTGTATGAATTTACCTTCCCACCTACAGTGCAAGAGTGTTCCCTTTTCTCCACACTCTCTCCAGCATTTATTGTTTGTAGACTTTTTGATGAGGGCCATTCTGACTGGTGTGAGGTGATATCTCATTGTGGTTTTGATTTGCTTTTCTCTAATAATGAGCGATGTTGAGCATCTTTTCATGTGTTTGTTAGCCATATGTATGTCTTCTTTGGACAAATGTCTGCTTAGGTATTTTTCCCACTTTTTGATTTGGTTGTTTGTTTTTCTGTCTTTGAGTTGTATGAGCTGCTTGTATATTTTGGAAACTAATCCTTTATCAGTTGTTTCATTTTTTTCTCCCATTCTGAGGGTTGTCTTTTCACCTTGCTTGTAGTTTCCTTTGCTGTGCAGAAACTTTTAAGTTTAATCAGGTCTGACTTATTTACTTTTGTTTTTATTTCCATTACTCTAGGAGGTGGGGCATAGAGGATCTTGCTTTGATTTATGTCATCGAGGGTTCTGCCTATATTTTCCTCTAACAGTTTTATAACTTCTGGTCTTACATTGAGGTCTTTAATCCATTTTGACTTTATCTTTGTGTATGGTGTTAGGAAGTGTTCTTATTTCATTCTTTTACATGTAGCTGTCCAGTTTTCCCAGCACCATTTATTGAAGAGGCTGTCTTTGCCCCGACTGTATACTCTTGACTTCTTTGTCAAAAATAAGGTACCCATCAGTGCAGGGGTTTATTTCTGGACTCTCTATCTTGTTCCATTGGTCTATATTTCAGTTTCTGTGCCAGTACCATACTATCTTCATGACTGTAGCTTTGTAGTATAATCTGAAGTCAGAAAGCTGATTTCTCCAGCTCCATTCTTTCTCAAGACTGCTGTGAAAATTTGGGGTCTTTTGTGTTTCCATATGAATTGTGAAATTTTTTGTTCTGGTTCTGTGAAAAATGCCATTGGTAATTTGATAGGTATCACATTGAATCTGTAGACTGCATTTGGTAGTACTGTCATTTTCACAATATTGATTCTTCCTACCTAGGAACATGTAATATCTCTCCATTTGTTTATGTCATCTTTGATTTCTTTCATCAATGTCATAATTTTCTGTGTACAGTTCTTTTGTCTCCTTAGGTAAGTTTATTCCTAGATATTTAATTCTTTTTGTTGCAATGGTGAATGGGTTTGATTTCTTAATTTCTCTTTCTGATTTTTCATTGTTAGTATATAGTAATAGTAGTATTTTAGTTGCGAAGTCATGTCCAACTCTTGCAACCCCATGGACAGAGGAGCCTGGCAGGCTCCAGGGGATTCTCCAGGCAAGAATACTAGAATGGGTTGCCATTCCCTTCTCCAGGGGCTCTTCTCAACCCAGGAATTGAACCCAGGTCTCCTGCATTGTAGGAAGATTCTTTACCAACTGAGCTACAAGGGAAGCCCCTAGTATATAGAAATGCAAATAATTTCTGTGTATTGATTTTGTATACTGCAGCTTTGCTATTTCACTGATTAGTTCTAGTAATTTTCTGATACTATCTTTAGGGTTTTCTGTGTACAGTATCATGTCATCCACAAAGAGTGAGAGCTTTGCCTCTTCTTTTCTGATCTTGATTCCTTTCATTTCTTTTTCTTCTCTGATTGCTGTAGCTAGGACTTCCTGAACTATGTTGAATAATAGTGAAAGTGTACACTGTTATATTGTTCCTGATCTTGGCGGGGAGTGCTTTCAGTTTTTCAGCATTGAGATTAGTGATTTGCTGTAGGCTTATCATATATGGCCTTTACTATGTTGAGGTAGGTTCCTTCTATACCCATTTTTTTGAAGAGTTTTAATCATAAATGGGTGCTGAATTTTGTCAAAGGCTTTTTCTACATCTATTGAGATGATCATTTGATTTTTATCTTTCAATTCATTATTATGGTGTATCACATTGATTAATTTGCATATATTGAAGAATCCTTGCATTCCTGGAATAAACCCAACTTAATCATGATATGAACTTTTTCATGTGTTGCTGAATTCTGTTTGCTAAAGTTTTGTTGAGGATTTTTGCATCTATGTTCATCAGTGATACTGGCCTGTAGTTTTCTTTTTTTAAGTTGTCTTTGTCTGGTTTTGTTATCCTGGTGATGGTGGCCTTGTAGAATGAGTTTGGAAGTGTTCCTT
Source organism: Capricornis sumatraensis (assembly GCF_032405125.1). Classification (NCBI taxonomy): domain Eukaryota; kingdom Metazoa; phylum Chordata; class Mammalia; order Artiodactyla; family Bovidae; genus Capricornis; species Capricornis sumatraensis. The sequence continues at coordinate 776,991 of NW_027184633.1, forward strand.
CCTCTGCAATTTTGGAAGAATTTTAGAAGGATAGGCATTAGCTCTTCTTTAAATGTTTGATAGAATTTTCCAGTGAAGCCATCTAGTCCTGGGGTTTTTTTGGGTTTTTGTTTGGGTGGGGGGGGGGGGTGTTGCGATTTTGATCACAGCTTCAATTTCAGTGCTTGTAATTGGGTTGTTCATAATTTCGATTTCTTCCTGGTTCAGTCTTAGTAGATTGAACTTATCTAAGAATCTGTCCATTTCTTCCAGGTTATCCATTTTATTGCCATATAGTCATTCATAATAGTCTCTTATAACCCTTTGTATTTCTGCATTGTCTGTTGTAACATCTCTTTTTTCATTTCTAATTTGGTTGATTTGATTCTTCTCTCTTTTGTTCTTGATGAGTCTGGCTAAAGGTTTATCAATTTTGTTTATCTTCTCAAAGAACTAGCTTTTAGTTTTATTAATCTTTACTATCGTTTCTTTGCTTTCTTTTTCACTTATTTCTGCTCACATGTTAATGATTTCTTTCCTTCTACTAACTTTTGGGGTTTTTTGTTCTTCTTTCTCCAGTTGTTTTAGGTGTAATGTAAGTTGTCTATTTGATGTTTTTTCTTGTTTCTTGAGGTAGGATTGTATTGCTGTGAACTTCCCTCTTGGAACTGCTTTTGCTGCATCTTGTAGGTTTTGAGTTTCTGTGTTTTCACTGTCATTTGTTTCTAGATTTTTTTTTTTAATTTCCCTTTTGATTTCTTCCGTAACCTGTTGGTTATTTAGAAACACGTTGTTTAGTCTCCATGTGTTTGTGTTTCTTACAGGTTTTTTTTTTTTTTTAATCTAGTCTCATAGCATAGCATGGTGGTCTGAGAAGATGCTTGATATGGTTTCAATTTTCTTAAGTTTACTGAGGTTTGATTTGTGAACCAAGATGTGGTCTATCCTGGAGACTGTTCCATGTGCACTTGAGAAGGTGTATTCTTCTGCACTTGGATAAAATGTCCTGAGGATATCAATGGGACCCATCTCATCTAATGTATCATTTAAGACTTGTGTTTTCTTACTTGTTTTTCCTTATTAATTTTCTGTTTTGGTGATCTATCCATTGGTGTGAGTGGGATGTTAAAGTCTCTTACTATTATTGTGTTACTGTCAATTTCTTCTTTTATTTCTGTTAGTGTTTGCTTTATGTATTGAGGCCCTTCTGTGTTGGGTGCATAGATATTTACAACTGTTACGTCTTCCTCTTGGATTGATCCCTTGATCATTATGTAATGTCCTTCCTTATCTCTTGTAATCTTTTTTATTTTAAGGTCTATTTTGTCTGACGTGAGGATTGCTACTCCAGCTTTCTTTTGCTTCCTATTTGCATGGAATATATTTTTCCATCCTTTCACTTTCTGTCTATGTGTGTCTTTAGGTCTGAAGTGGGTTTCTTGTAGACAGCATATATAAGGGTCTTCTTTTGTATCCCTCAGCCAGTCTATATCTTTTAGTTGGAGCATTTAATCCATTTACATTTAAGGTATTATTTATATATATGTTCCTGTTGCTATTTTCTTATTTATTTGGGGTTGATTTTGTAGATCTTTTTTCTTCTCTTGTATTTATTGACTATATAAGTTCCTTTAGCATTTGTTGTAAAGCTGGTTTGGTGGTACTAAATTCTCTTTTTAACTTTTGAAAGTCTAGAAAGCTTTTTATTTCAATTTTTAATGAGATCCTTGCCGGGTACAGTAATCTTGGTTGTAGATTTTTCCCTTTCATTACTTTAAATTTATCCTGCCATTCCTTTCTTGCCTGCAGAATTTCTGCTTAAAGATCAGCTGTTAAGTGTACAGGGTTTCTCTTGTATGTTCCTGTTGCTTCTCCCTTGCTGCTTTTAATATTCTTTCTTTGTGTTTAGTCTTTGTTCATTTGTTTAGTATGTGTCTTGGCATGTTTCTCCTTGGGTTTATCCATATAGGACTCTTTGTGCTTCTTGGACTTGATTATTTCTTTTTCCATGTTGAGGAGATTTTCAACTATAATCTCTTCAAAAATTTTTCTCATACCTTTTCTCTTTCTTGTCTTCTTCTGTGACCCCTGTAATTTGAACATTGTGTGTTTGGTATTGTCCCAGAGGTCTCTGAGACTATCCTCAGTTCTTTTCATTCTTTTTACTTTATTCTGCCCTTCAGAAGTTATTTCCACCATTTTATCTTCCAGTTCACTGATTCATTCTTCTGCTTCAGATATTCTGCTATTGATTCCTTCTAGAGTATTTTTAATTTCAGTAACTGTTGTTTTCTCTGTATGTTTATTCTATAATTCTTCTAGGTTTTTTTTTAATTGATTCTTGCATTTTCTCATTTGTTTTCAAGGTTTTTGATCATTTTTAGTACTATTATTTTTCTGAATTCTTTTTCAGGTAGTTTGCCTATTTCCTTTTCAATTATTTGGACTTCTGTGTTTCTAGTTTGCTTCTTCATTTGTAGTGAGAAAGCTGGTTCTCTCGGGGTTCCTGGCCAGCAAAGAGATCTATATTAACCAGCTGGAAGCTCTGTTGCTGCCCATGAAACCTCTGAAGGCCACTGCCACCACCTCCCAGCCTGTACTCACCATCCAGCAGACTGAGACCATCTTCTACAAGATCCAGGACGTTTACAAGATTCGCAAGGAGTTCTATGACAACCTCTGCCCCAAGGTGCAACAATAGGACAGCCAGGTCACTATGGGCCACCTCTTCCAGAAGCTGAGAAGACTCTTGCTTGGATGCTCCAGGGTCACAAGCTCAGCATGCTCAAAACTGAACTCATTGGCTCTGAGGCTCTCTGCTGTCTTCCCTGCCTCTGTCTCAGTGGGTGTGGCCATATCCCATGGATGGATATCCATGACTCCTTAGGACTCATCCTTGGCACCTCCCCTCCCTGCATCCCTTGGAGTCCACTTCTTTAAAGCTCAGAGCCACCTGGTGCCCTCATCTGGACCACTTCTGTGGTCTCAGGAGTGCATTCTGCCCCAGGCCTGCCTCAACCTGCAACAGGAGAATGTTTCCTAAACTCCTGCCTGGACCTCACTTCCTCCCTGCTCACATCCCTTCAGAGGGCTCCCCCTTACCCACTAAATAAAGACCAGCCTCTGCAGTCTGGTTTATGAGGGGAAAAAAAAAAAAAAGTATTTCTCTGCCTTTTCATTATTTTTTTTTTTTAACTTATTGTGTTTGAGGTCTCCTTTTCTCAGGCTTTAAGGTTGAATTCTTTCTTCCTTTTGGTTTCTGCCCTCCTAATGTTGGTCCAGTAGGTTTGTGTAAGCACAAAGTGAGATTTGTGCTGAGTTTTTCTTTGTCTGTTTGTTTTTCCTCTATTGGGCAAGGCTGAGTGAGGTGATAATCCTCTCTGCTGATGATTGGGTTTGTATTTTTGTTTTGTTTATTGTTTAGATGAGGCACAGGGTGCTGCTGGTGGTGGGTGCTACTGGTCTTGTATTCAGGTGGTTTCCTTTGTGTGAGTTCTCACTATTTTATACTCTCTAGGGTTAGTTCTCTGGTAGTCTAGGGTCTTGGAATCAGTGCTCCCAGTCCAAAGGCTCAGGGCTTGATCTCGAGTTTTGTGTGGGTCTGGATATTCTTTTCTGCTGTTCAGGTACTCCTGTCTGCTCTTAGCTGGTGTTCTGCATGCACTTCTGTGTCTGAAGGTGTATCCCTGATATATCCGTGGAGAGAGATGTACTCCATGTCCACCTACTCCTCCCCCATTTTGTTCTCTTAGGTATATTGTTTCACCAAACAGATTGCTTTATAATGAAAAGAAAATTACTGATTCTCCTACATTCATTTAAAAGGAAAGAAAAATAAAAACATGACTACAACTGTCTAAGAAATATAATGCATAAATGTAGAAAAACTAGTTAAATCACACTATCCTGTTTTATTTTCTACCACCTTATTTTTCTTGATATTGCCCTATTTATATCACAGGCTTTTTGTTACTAGAAAAGTCCACTATTTTTATGATGAATATTGTATTAATCCATTGAACACTACTTTTTATTTAGTAAAGTATGCATTAAATTGGAAAAGGAAATGGCAACCCATTCTTGCCTGAGAAATCCCATGAACAGAGAAGCCTGGTGGGCTATATAGTCCATGGAGTCTCAAAGAGTAGGATACAACAGCTAAACAATAAAAGCAGCATGCATATATGCATCTTGCCATAGCAATAATTTTTAAATCTCTTTATCTTATTTTTTATACTCTTTTTTATTTTGGTCTCTGTATGCCCAGATTCCTTCACCAAACCCTGATTGATAAAGAGTAGAATATCTCCAAGTTTTCATAAACCAGGGTGAATACAATATCAAATACAAAGTAATGCTAAATGTAATATATAAAATATATGACAGTGTGTAAATATACAAAATACTAAAAGGGACTTCCCTGCAGGTCCAGTGATAAAGACTTCACCTTCTAATGCAGCCAGTGAAGGTTCAGTCCTTGATTGGGAAGCTCAAATGCCACATGCCTTGCAGCCAAAACCCAAATCTGAAAGTAGAAAGCAATATTCTAATACAAATCAAGATTTAAAAAAAAGAAGTCCACATCAAAAAAATTTTGTGATTATTGCTTTTAAGAAAAATTTAGACATGTATCTATCAGTGAAACATTATAAATATTTTATGTCTTTTAAAAATGTGTAGTTACCATTCTTGTGAAGTTTTATTCCATATCTTTTCACCATTTAGTACAGCAGACATTTTGGAGGATACAAACCTTTTTGAAATAATGAATAAATATCATCTAAGCATTCATAATGAGACACCTAAAGAAGAGAGGTTATATAAATGTTAGTGTCCTTAGTATATTCTTATAATTAAAACTGATAGGGTGAATAATATCATCTAATTAGAGAGACTGGCCTGAAGAATAAAGACGATTTTGGATAAAGTTCAAAAGAATTCTGTCATGTGGTTTTAGGAGGACAAGTCTTTAAGGAGTCAGAGAAGGAAAATCTGTGGGTGTAGGAAAAAAATTAGAAAATTATGGTGTCACTAAAGTAAAGAAAGAACTCAAGAAGTAAGAAATGGCAAGCTGTGTCAGCCAAAATTTTCTCAACATTGATATTATTGTCAGCTACCTGGAAAATGGTACAAAGCTGAAAATCATGAGGGTTTTAATCAAGTAGACAAAAAAATAGGCACTAAAATAAGAAAATAATACTCTTATAAATTTATATATAAAATATAGGGTGTGATTAAAATTGTCACAAAGATGAAATAAAATTTTTTTTCTTTAAAATTTTTAAATATTTAGAGAATATGTGGATTCAAAGTATTTCTTGGGCTTGGTGGCATGATGCTGATTGATTATATTTGAAAATGGTTTCAGTAAAGTGGTAAGATTTAACTTTCATAGGAAAGGGATTGCAGAATAAAAGAGAATAAATGAACAACGTGTGTAGAACTCATTTAAAAAAAATTGTGAAAAGAAAGAGAAAATTAAAAAAAATAGTATCAGTGGTCCGAAATTCCTAATAAGCTTGTAAAGCATATAGTAAAAATAATAGATTGAATATATTAAAAGATCAAGATACTTGAGATGTCAGAATGAGTAGAGGAAATGGTACTTAGAGACATAGAGATGATGGACTTGAGAACTGGTTATGAATTTTTGTAGAATAGGAAATTATAGCAGGACAATTTAAGATCTTGGATAGAGGCTACGAGAAGTGCTAAAGTCTGAAGTTAGTGTGTGTGTGTGTGTGTGTGTGTGTGTGTGTGTGTGTGTGTGTATGTGTTGAGAAGGGTAGGGAAGGTATTGGATGGTGGTAGCGATGAGGCAAGAGATTGAAAATGACAACCTGGTCATATAAAACCAAAAGTTCTTTAGGTAAATATTCTTTATCCTCTTGTGATAGTCATATTTTCTGTCATTTGCTCCATATGAGATTTAGCCTTCCTAAAGACAACAGTGCATAATATTTGATATTCTCCACAAATGAAAATAGTTGCACAGAGATAATACCCAACAGGAAGATGCATTATACATCATATAGAAGTTAAAGATTATCTGTGATTCACTGTATGAGAGGTAGCTATTCTTTACTAAATTGGATATTAGACAAACCCAGAGTTAAGAGTAAAAGCTTTGTTCTAAAGAAATATCCTCATTTAATTTGCATCTCTATTTGAAAAGTATTAAAAAGAAAGTAACAATTATTTAAAAAGCCACCATAGTGTTACCTTTTTATCTCAAAATCATCTTAATTATAGTTCAGATATTGAGCAATATTCAGTGGCTGTCATCACTACAATTTGTTTGACAGCACTGAGGCTACAAGAGGCAGATAAAAAGCTCATAGTCTTATTAGACATACTGTACAGTCTTATTGCAACATAAATAAATGTTGTCATTTCTGACTTTTTAAAAATATCTACTTTCTCCCTAAACTGACAACCATTAATAAAATTTTAAAAGATGAACATGTTATACTATTTTATATTATCATTAATTTTTCAAAGAAATACCAAAGAGTATAATATTGTACACATACATGTTTTACAACCCAGCTTAAGATACAAAGCACACATTGTATTGAAGTGCCTTTAAAACTCCCTAATTAATTTCCATTCCTCTTCATACACAAAGGATGATAGTATTACATTTCCATAGATGTTCTCAAACCTTTATAACATGTTTGCACCCACAAACATTTTATATTTTTGCACTGTAGATTTAAAGTTATAACAAGTAGTTTTGTGTGATTTGTTTTTTCAGTTAGTTTATGACAGTCATCTGTGCTTAGAGGGTAACTCAAGTTCATAATTATCATTAATTATTAGTATTTTATTATACAGTTTACATTTGAACAATCCTAGGGTTGGGTTGGGGCACTGACTTCCCACACAGTTGAAAACTGCATATAACTTGCAGTCTCCCAAAACTTTATTAATAGCCTATTGTTAACTGAAAGCCTTAATAATAACATAAGCAGTCAATTAACACATATTTGTATGTTATATATATTATATACTATATTCTTAAAAAAAGTAATCTCAGTTCAGTTCAGTTGCTAACTAGTGTCCGACTCTTTGTGACCTCATGGACTGCAGCCCGTCAGGCCTCTCTATCCATTACCAACTCCCAGAGCATGTTTCAAACTCATGTCCATGGGGTCAGTGATGCCATCCAACCATCTTATCCTCTGTCGTCCCCTTCTCCTCCTGCCTTCAGTCTTTCCCAGCATCAGGGACTTTTCAAATGAGTCAGTTCTTCACATCAGGTAGCCAAAATATTGGAGTTTCAGATTCAGCATCAATCCTTCCATTGAATATTTAGGACTGATCTCCTTTAGGATGGACTGGTTGGATCTCCTTGCAGTCCAAGGGACTCTCAAGGGTCTTCTCCAACACCACAGTTCAAATGCAGCAATCCTTTGGTGCTCAGCTTTCTTTAGAGTCCAGTTCTCACATCCATACATGACTACTGGCAAGACCATGGCTTTGGCTAGACAGATCTTTGTTGGTAAAGTAATGTCTCTGCTTTTTAATATTCTATCTAGGTTGATCATAGCTTTTCTTCCAAGGAGCAAGTGTCTTTTGATTTCATGGCTGCAGTCACCATCTGCAGTGATTTTAGAGCCCCCCCCCCAAAATAAAATCTCTCACTGTTTTCACTGTTCCCCCATCTATTTGCCATGAAGTGATGGGACCAGATGTCATGATCTTAATTTCTGAATGTTAAGTTTTAAGCCAATTTTTTCACTCTCCTCTTTCACTTTCATCAAAAGGCTTTTTAGTTCTTCTTCCCTTTCCGCCATAAGGGTGGTGTCATCTGTGTATCTGAGGTTATTGAAATTTTTCCTTGCAATCTTGATTCCAGCTTGTGCTTCATCCAGCCCAGCATTTTGCATGATGTACTTAAATATATAAGTTAAATAAGCAGGGTTACAATATACAGCCTTGACCTACTCCTTTCCCTATTTGGAACCAGTCTGTTGTTCCATGTCCAGTTCTAACTGTTGCTTCTTGTGCATACAGATTTCACAATAATCTAGTAATCTAGATAAAGTAATCTAGATAAAGTTTTATTAAGACAATCATAAGAGATATGCATTTATATTACTGGGTTGTATTTATTGATACCATAATTTTACATCTGTTTACAAAATAAGTTGCCTATCAGTACATATATCAATGTTGTCTTATGTGATCCAAAATACTATATATTGCTATATGTATTATTAATATATAATATGTTATATGTACTATTAACATCACTCAGTTGTGTCTGACTCTTTGCTACCCCATGCACTGTAGCCTGCCAGGCTCCTGTCATGGAGATTCTCCAGACAGGAATACTGGAGTGGGTTGCCTTGCCCTCCTCCAGGTGATCTTCCCAATCCAGTGATCAAACCCAGGTCTCTCGCATTGTAGGCAGGTTCTTTACTGTCTGAACCACCAGGGAAGTGCATTAATAACACTACACATCAAATATTAAAAATTGAATGAGGTAAAACCACCACAGTATTGTGAAGTAATTATCCTCCAATTAAAATTAAGAAATTAATTTTTAAAAAGGTGATAGGGAATATATGTATACATATAGCTTATTTGCTTTGCTGTATAGTAAACTAACACAGCATTGTAAAGCAACCATACTCCAATAAAGATTTTAAAAAACAAAGGGGGAAAAAGAAAACAAATGGAAAAGGAAAGTTAATGGGGGAAAAAGAAATCCTTATTTATTTACAAGTATAGTAATTCCTGTACTTGTAACAAAGAAGAAGCCATGTACTTGCTTTATGGTAGTCTGGCCTAAATGCTAACAAATCATTGAACGTCTTTATGGTATATTGTATTAGATATATGCATAATACAGTATTAGAAACATTTCATTTCTTAAAAAAGGCACTTGTGATGATAGGCGGACATGTAGTTTCTCCAATTATGATAGAGTATCACATGCTATGGTAATGTAATTCTTTGAAAGCAAAGCTATAAAATAGTAAGAAAGCTAAAATTATTATTTTTATATCAATATCACTTACTTTATGCCTGTGTAGGATAGGCTGTCATCTTCCATACAAGGCTCATACACAATTAAAACTTAGATAATGATGGTCATGATGCAAAAACGTTTCACATTTTTTGGGATACAGTTATTAAACCTTCACACAAAGATACACAAATGTATCATACAAATGTATGACCTCATGATTGATTACTATATTTTAAATGGAAGTGGATCATCACAAAGGTCTTTGTCCCCATTGTCTTCATGTTGACTAGACTGAGGAGAAGGAGGAAAAAGAGGGGTTGGTATTGATGTTTCAGGGATGGCAGAGGCAGAATTGGTGGAAAAGGTTGAAGGTGAGGCAGACACATTCAGTGTAACTTTATGGAAATACATTATAATTTCTGACTATTTTTTTTTCATTTGTCTAAAAAATATTTGTATACAGCACCAGTTCCTCTTCCACTGTTTGCTTTAGTTTTAGTGCCCATATCATCAAAGCATCCATGTCATAAAAGAAGTCAGAAGCAGTCTTGAAAAGTCAGAACCCTCCTGCTGGATTGCCTAATATCAACTAGTTTTCTGGCACTGCTTCTACATCTTCCTCTTCCTTGTTTGGCACTGGTTCAGAACACACCCCTCCAGCAAGGTGCCTTTGGTAATTTCTCTGCTGTGGTGTCTAATAGCTCTTGAATGTATCCAACATTCTTCACCTGCCCTGACCCCTCTACCACACCCCTATTTTTTAAAATTGCATCCACAATCTCTCTCATGACTTTCTTGATTGGCTCTCTCAGAATACTTTGAAGTCAGTGCAGTATCTAGTCAGTTTTCTTTGGAAGGAATTTATTGTCTTGGGTCTGATGGCTTTTATGGCTTTTACTATAACAATGACTGCATCTTCAGTGGTGTAATCTTTCCAGACTTACATGATGTTTTCTTTCTTGAGATTTTTATTTTTCTACAGCATTGACAATCCTCTCCATAGAGTGCTGTGTTTAATGAACCTTAAAGGTCCTTATGACCCCTTGATATAGGGACTGAATTAGTGATTTTGTATTTGTGGGCAAGTAGACCACACCAGTACTCTTGCCTGGAAAATCCCATGGACGGAGGAGCCTGGTGGGCTGCAGTCCATGGGATCACTAAGAGTCGGATACGACTGAGCAACTTCACTTTCACTTTTCACTTTTATGCATTGGAGAAGGAAATGGCAACCCACTCCAGTATTCTTGCCTGGAGAATCCCAGGGATCGGGGAGCCTGGTGGGCTGCCGTCTATGGGGTCGCACAGAGTCAAACACAACTGAAGCGACTTAGCAGCAGCAGCAGCAGACCACTTTCGATGTCTTTGATGTTGAACTGATGTACTTTCAGTGTTGAACATCAGTGTTGATGTAATTTGGTGTTGAACTGATGTATTCCTGGCAAAGGGCATTGTCCAATATCAAAAGAACTTTAAAAAGAAGTCCCTTACTGGCAAGGAACTTCCTTACTTCAGGGACGAATCATCAATGAAAACAGTGCAGGGAAAGTGTTCTAAGTGTCCAGGCCTTCTTCTTGTGCAACTAAAATGCTGGAAGCTGCTGTTTTTCTTTTCCCTTTATGTCTTATGATTAGTAGCTTTATATATAGGGCAATTCTGATCATAAACCCAATTGCATTTTCACAAAAGAGTAAAATTAGCCTATTCCTTCCTGCCTTAAATCTTGGTGTTTGATTCTCTTCCTTGCTAACAAATACCCTTTGTGGCTTTTCTTTATTTATCTTTTGGAGAATAGAGCATTTTTATCTGCATGATAAGCTTGCTGAGAGAGAAATTTTTTTCACCTCAATGATTTTCTTAATGTTGTCTGGGAACTTGTTTGCTAATACTTAGTTGGCAGAAGCTGCCTTTCCTATTATCATGACATTTTTAAAAAAGCCAAACCATTTTCCAAAATCATCAAATCATCCTTTGCTGTTATTAAATTATCCATCTTCTGATTCCTCACCTTTTTTTGCTTTAAATTACCATATAGAGACTTTGCATTTTCTCGAGTCATAGTAAAGTCTATAGGGAACCTCAGTTCAGTTCAGTTCAGCCGCTTAGTCATGTCCGACTCATTGTGACTACATGAAGCGCAGCACGCTAGGCCTCCCTGTCTATCACTAACTCCTGGAGTTCACTCAAACTCACGTCCATCGAGTCGGTGATGCCATCTAGCCGTCTCATCCTCTGTAATCCCCTTCTCCTCCTACCCCCAATCCTTCCCAGCATCAGAGTCTTTTCCAATGAGTCAACTCTTCGCATGAGGTGGCCAAAGTACTGGGTTTCAGCTTTAGCATCATTCCTTCCAAAGAACACCCAGGACTGATCTCCTTTAGAATGGACTGGTTGGATCTCCTTGCAGTCCAAGGGACTCTCAAGAGTCTTCTCTTGAACACCACAGTTCAAAAGCATCAATTCTTCGGTGCTCAGCTTTCTTCACAGTCCAACTCTCCCATCCATACATGACTATTGGAAAAACCATAGCCTTGAATAGATGGACCTTAGTCGGCAAAGTAATGTCTCTGCTTTTTAATATGCTGTCTAGGTTTGTCATAACTTACCTTCCAAGGAGTAAGTGTCTTTTAATTTCATGCCTGCAATCACCATCTGCAGTGCTTTTGGAGCCCCCAAAAATAAAGTCTGACATTGTCTCCACTATTTCCCCATCTATTTCCCATGCAGTGATGGGACCAGATGCCATGATCTTCTTTTCTGAATGTTGAGCTTTAAGCCAACTTTTTCACTCTCCTCTTCACTTTCATCAAGAGGCTCTTTAGTTCCTCTTCACTTTCTGCCATAAGGGTGTTGTCATCTGCATATCCGAGGTTATTGATATTTCTCCCGGCAATCTTGATTCCAGCTTGTGCTTCTTCCAGCCCAACGTTTCTCATGATGTACTCTGCATATAAGTTAAATAAGCAGGGTGACAGTATACAGCCTTGATGTACTCCTTTTACTATTTGGAATCAGTCTGTTGTTCCATTTCCCATTCCAACTGTTGCTTCCTGACCTGCATATAGGTTTCTCAAGAGGCAGGTCAGGTAGTTTGGTATTCCCATCTCTTTCAGAATTTTCCACAGTTTATTGTAATCCACACAGTCAAAGGCTTTGGCATAGTCAATAAAGCAGAAATAGATGTTCTTCTGGAACCCCCTTGCTTTTTCAATGATGCAGTCAATGTTGTCAATTTGATCTCTGGTTCCTCTGCCTTTTCTAAAACCAGCTTGAACATCTGGAAATTCACTGTACTGTAAAATCATGATTTGTTATAAATTGTTTTGGCAGTGGACATATGGGATGTTTCCTATTGTTTCAGTCCTGTAAATACCGTTGCCATAATATTATTATAGTTGTTTACTTCAACACATATGCATGTGTGTCTGTAAGAATATATGAAAGGAAAGAATATTTGCTTTATGAAGATAGTGCAGTCATCTTTATTAAATATACTAACATGCTGATTTTTCTTGGCTGCCTACTAATCATAGTAATTTATTTATTACTCATTATTCATTGTTATAAATAATATGAATAGAATTTATGAATACAGCATAGGATTATGATATGCTATGCATAAATATAGAATAAATATAAACTATAATATTTAAAATATATATATATATAATTTTACTACATCAAAGTAACTATCCATTGATAAATGAATAGATAAAATAGATGTTGTATGTATATACCACATATATATATATATGAATATTATTTAACCATAAAAGGAATAACATCTTGCCATTTGGAATAACATGAATGGACTCAGGAGATTTTATGTGAAGTGAGATAACTCAATGAAACCTGAATACTGTATGATTGATGTCAGTGATATGTGAAATATTTTTTTAAAGTGAATAAATATAACAACAACAACAAAAAAAAATAGACACATAGATCTAGAGAACAAATAAGCAGTCACCAGAGCTAAGGGTGTTAGAGTGATGGGTGAAATAGGTGAGAAAGAATAAGAAGTACAAGCTTCCAGGTACAAAACAAATGAGTCATGGGGCTAAAATGTACAGCATAAGGAATAAATTAAAGTATTATATAATAATAGTAGTAGTAGGTAGTGATTTTTTAATAAAGATATTCTGAATACCAAATATATTTATGTGTTTGTCAAGATCCTTATATTTTGTCACTTGTTTCTCCTTGTTTTTTATTTATAGAAATACAGATGGTTTTCATTTTAACATGGTCATATTTATAAGTTTTTTCTTCCCTGTTTTTGTTTCTGTCTTCTTTAAATATCCTTTGGAAACTAAAATTTAAAAAATATATATTATACATGAGTGTTATATATTCATATTGATATTGATATGGTTGATATTCATTAGCCTTGAAATTATCTGTAACTAATTTTAAATGGTCTAGAGAATTTGATTATTTTATACAGTAAACTAAGCACATTTTTTTTCAAATATCTGAAACTACACACCCTATCCTGATTGGTCAAAACCATCTCTGCTGTATAGCAAATATTCATTCAACTTTGAGCCAAATTCTAGGCTTTCTATATTGATCATTTGACATCTTTATTTATCCCAGTGTAACACAACATTTTCTTAATAATGTGAATTCATTAATGTTTCTTAATAATATGAATTCATAATGACAGTGACTAAGGTAATATTAGCGGGCTTCCCTAGTGGCTTAGTGGTAAAGACACTGGTTCAATACCTGGATCAGAAAGATCCCCTGGAGGAGGGCATGGCAACCCACTCCAGTATTCTTGCCTGGAGACTCCCCATGGACAGAGGAGCTGGGCGAGCTACAGTCCATAGGGTCGCATAGAGCCAGACACGACTGAAGCAACTTAGCATGCACACAAGGAAATAATTATGAACAAGTCTATGAACCAAATGATCTGGGTTCAAATACTCAGTCTCTACAACTATACAAATATATATGGTACATATATAATGTGTGTGTGTGTGTATATATATATATATCTCATTTAAATTTCCAAACTGGATGAATCATGAGCTGGAATCAAGATTTCCAGGAGAAATATCAACAACATCAGATATGCAATGATGATACCATTTGAACGGCAGAAAGTGAACAGGACTAAAGCGCTTCTTGATGGGGGTTAAATATCTAGCTTAAAACTCAGCATTAAAAAAAAAAACCAAGATTGTGGCGTTTGGTCCCATCACTTCATTGGAAATAGAAGGGGAAAAAGTGGAAGCAGTGACAGATTATTTTCTTGGGCTCAAAAATCACTGCAGATGGTGACTGCAACCATGAAATTAATGGACACTTGCTTTTTGGAAGGACAGCTATAACAAACCTAGACAACATATTAAAAATCAGAGACATCACTTTGCCAACAAAGGTCTGTATAGTCAAAGCTGGTTTTTTTTTCCAGAAATCATGTACAGATATAACAGTTTGACCATAAAGAAGACTGAGCTCCCCAAAACTGATGCTTTTGAATTATGATCCTGGAGAAGATTATTGAGAGTCCCTTCCACTGCAAGGAGATCAAACCAATCAATCCTAAAGGAAATCAACCCTGAACTGATGCTTCCAGCCAACATTGGAAGAACTGATGCTGAAGCTAAATTTCAAAGATTTTGGCCACCTGATGAATAGAGCTGACTCAATGGAAAAGACCATTCCAAATAGCACAAGGAATACGTCAAGGCTATATATTGTCACAGTGCTTATTTAACTTATATGCAGAGTGCATTATGAGAAATTCTGGAGTGGATGAAGCACAAGCTGAAATCAAGATTGCCGGGAGAAGTATCAATAACCTCAGATATGCTGGTGACCATCACCCTTATGTCAGAAAGCAAAGAAGAACTAAAGAACCTCTTGTTGAAAGTGAAAGAGGAGAGTGAAAAAGTTGTCTTAAAACTCAATATTCAGAAAACTAAGATCATGGCATCCAGTCCCATCACTTCTTGGAAAACAAATGGGATAACTGTGGAAACAGTGAGAGACTTTATTTTCTTGGGCTCCAAAATCACTGCTAATGGTGGCTGCAGCCATGAAATAAAAGGCACTTGTTCCTTGAAAGAAAAGTTATGACCAACCTAGATAGCACATTAAAAAGCAGAGACATTACTTTTCCAACAAAGGTCCGTCTAGTCAAAGCTTTGGTTTGTCCAGATGTTTTTGAACTGTGGTGTTGGAGAAGACTCTTGAGAGTCCCTTGGACTGCAAGGAGATCCAACAATTCCATCCTAAAGGAAATTAGTCCTGAGTATTCATTGGAAGGACTGACGTTGAAGCTGAAACTCCAATACTTTGGCCACTTGATGTGAAGAACTGACTCATTTGAAAAGACCCTGATGCTGGGAAATAGTGAGGGGAGGAGAAGGGGACGACAGAGGATGAGATGGTTGGATGGCATCCCTGACTCAATTGATATGAGTTTGAGTAAACTCTGGGAGTTGGTAATGGACAGGGAGGCCTGGCTTGCCACAGTCCATGGGATAGCCAAGAGTCTGACATGACTGAGCAACTGAACTGATATGAACTGGCTGGCCTAGTGGTTTTTCCCACTTTCTTCAGTTTAAGTCTGAATTTTTCTATAAGAAGGTGATAATCTGAGCCACAGTCAGCTCCAGGTCTTACTCTTGCTGGCGTTATAGAGCTTCACCTTCTTCAGCTACAAAGAATGTAATCAATTTGAATTCAATATTGACCATTTGGTGATGTCCATGTGTAAAGTTGTCTGTTGTATTGTTTAAAAAAAGGGTATTTGCTATGACTAATGCATTATCATGGCAAAATTTAGTTATCTCTGACCTGCTTCATTTTGTTCTTTAAGACCAAACTTGCCTATTACTCCAGGTATCTCTTGACTTCCTACTTTGTTTTCCAATCCCCAGTGATGAATAGAACATCTTTTTTTGATGTTAGTCCTAGGAGGTTTTCTAGGTCTTCATAGAACTGATCAACTTTAGCTTCTTTGGCATCGGTGGTAGGGGTGTAGACTTGAATTACTCTGATGTTGAATGGCTTGCCAGATATTATTATTGTTTTTTATTTACTATGTTTAAATTGCATACACATTTATCAATCCTTTCACCCACTACTTTTCTTTAATTTTTTGAATTATAATTTATTTACAATATTTTAAATGTACAGCACAGTGATTCTTTTTCAGATTATTTTCCAGTCACTATTTCTTATGTTTCATCCCTTCTTTTCTGTATATTATTTATACTATATTTCCTATGCAAATTCTTTAGAAATTTATTTAGTAAGTATTCATAAGTGGCAAACTTTAATCAATTAACATTTATTTAAATTATCTTTATCTCATTTTTATTCAATAAAAATTAATTGGCTATAAAGTTGTACATAGTTAATATAGTGTCTCTGTTTTATTAAGTGCTTTCCCCCACAATTCTTATTTTTCTGCTCTTGTTAGAGTCTATCCTTGTGATTGATAGTCTGGTGTCAGTCTGATCATCATAATTTCTACTAAAATTGCCTTTCTTTTGTGGATGATTTAAAATCTATTTTCTGAAAGAGGACTTTTTAAAGATGGTGATACAGGAGGTTCCTGAACTTCCTTCCTCCCACAAACATTAAACATACAGCTATACATGTAGTACTTCTCTCTGAAAGAAATCCAGAAACGAATTGAGTGACTCCTACACATTAGATGAACAAGAAGAGACCCATCTATGTTCATCAGTGATATTGGCTTGTAGTTTTCTTTTTTTGTGACATCTTTGTCAGGTTTTGGTATTAGGGTGATGGTGGCCTCATAGGATGAGTTTGGAAGTTTACCTTCCTCTGCAATTTTCTGGAAGAGTTTGAGGAGGATAGGTGTTAGCTCTTCTCGAAATTTTTGGTAGAATTCAGCTGTGAAGCCATCTGGACCTGGGCTTTTGTTTGCTGGAAGATTTCTGATTACAGTTTCAATTTCCGTGCTTGTGATGGGTCTGTTAAGATTTTCTATTTCTTCCTGGTTCAGTTTTGGAAAATTGTACTTTTCTAAGAATTTGTCCATTTCTTCCACGTTGTCCATTTTATTGGCATACAACTGCTGATAGTAGTCTCTTATGATCCTTTGTATTTCTGTGTTGTCCGTTGTGATCTCTCCATTTTCATTTCTAATTTTATTGATTTGATTTTTCTCTCTTTGCTTCTTGATGAGTCTGGCTAGTGGTTTGTCAATTTTATTTATCCTTTCAAAGAACCAGCTTTTGGCTTTGTTGATTTTTGCTATGGTCTCTTTTGTTTCTTTAGCATTTATTTCTGCCCTAATTTTTAAGATTTTTTTCCTTCTACTAACTCTGGGGTTCTCCAATTCTTCCTTTTAAATCCACACACATATGGACACCTTATCTTTGACAAAGGAGGCAAGAATATACAATGGAGTAAAGACAATCTCTTTAACAAGTGGTGCTGGGAAAACTGGTCAACCACTTGTAAAAGAATAAAACTAGATCACTTTCTAATACCGCACACAAAAATAAACTCAAAATGGATTAAAGATCTAAATGTAAGACCAGAAACTATAAAACTCCTAGAGGAGAACATAGGCAAAACACTCTCAGACATAAATCACAGCAGGATCCTCTATGATCCACCTCCCAGAATACTGGAAATAAAAGCAAAAATAAACAAATGGGATCTAATTAAAATTAAAAGCTTCTGCACAACAAAGGAAACTATAAGCAAGGAGAAAAGACAGCCTTCTGAATGGGAGAAAATAATAGCAAATGAAGCAACTGACAAACAACTAATCTCAAAAATATACAAGCAACTTATGCAGCTCAATTCCAGAAAAATAAATGACCCAATCAAAAAATGGGCCAAAGAACTAAATAGACATTTCTCCAAAGAAGACATACGGATGGCTAACAAACACATGAAAAGATGCTCAACATCACTCATTATCAGAGAAATGCAAATCAAAACCACAATGAGGTACCACTTCACACCAGTCAGAATGGCAGTGATCCAAAAATCTGCAAGCAATAAATGCTGGAGAGGGTGTGGAGAAAAGGGAACCCTCCTACACTGTTGGTGGGAATGCAAACTAGTACAGCCACTATGGAGAACAGTGTGGAGATTCCTTTAAAAATTGCAAATAGAACTACCTTATGACCTAGCAATCCCACTGCTGGGCATACACACCAAGGAAACCAGAATTGAAAGAGACACATGTACCCCAGTGTTCATTGCAGCACTGTTTATAATAGCCAGGACATGGAAACAACCTAGATGTCCATCAGCAGATGAATGGATAAGAAAGCAGTGGTACATATACACAATGGAGTATTACTCAGCCGTTAAAAAGAATACATTTGAATCAGCTCTAATGAGGTGGATGAAACTGGAGCCGATTATACAGAGTGAAGTAAGCCAGAAAGAAAAACACCAATACAGTATACTAACACATATATATGGAGTTTAGAAAGATGGCAATGATGACCCTGTATGCAAGACAGGAAAAAAGACACAGCTGTGTATAACGGACTTTTGGACTCAGAGGGAGAGGGAGAGGGTGGGATGATTTTGGAGAATGGCATTCTATCATGTATAGAATTGAATCGCCAGTCTATGTCTGACGCAGGATACAGCATGCTTGGGGTTGGTGCATGGGGATGACCCACTGAGATGTTATGGGGAGGGAGGTGGGAGGGGGGTTCATGTTTGGGAACACATGTAAGAATTAAAGATTTTTAAAAAAATAAAAAAATAAAATAAAATAAAAAAAAAGAAGAGACCCATATCAAAAGAGGTAAGAAAGTCTGGATTTTCCAGATAAGTAAAAGCTGAAAGAGATCATCACCACTAGACTGTCCTTATAAGAAATATTAAAGGGACTTCTTCAAGAAGAAGCAAAGGAACACTAGTTAGTAAAAGCAAAACATATGAAATAATAAATCTCACTGGTGAAAATAAGTGAAGTGAAGTGAAGTGAAAGTCACTCAGTCATGCCTGAATCTTTGCGACCCCATGGACTATACAGTCCATGGAATTCTCCAGGCCAGAATACTAGAGTGTGTATCCTATCCCTTCTCAAGGGGATCTTCCCGACCCAGGATTTGAACCAGGGTCTCCTGCATTGCAGGCAGATTCTTTACCAACTAAGCTATCAGGGAAACCCAGTGAAAGTAAATACACAGTTAACTTCAGAGTATTCAGAGTATATAAATCACTTATAAATATATGAAGATTAAAAGACAAATACAATAATCTGTTAATGCATACACAAAGTAAAAATATTAATCTGAGACATCGAAAACAAAATATGGGCAAGCAGTGTTAAAAAGAAAAAAAACAGCTTCAGTTTGCATTAAAACTTAAGTAGTTATCACCTTAAAATAGACTATTTTATTTTATAAACAGTTTTATGTAAGCTTCATGGTAAACACAAAGCAAAAATCTGTAGTAGATACACAAAAGAGAAGGGGAAAGAAATCCAGGAATGCCATGGATTTGTGATGTATGGTGCAATCTTCAAATCATAGAAGAAAAAAATCAGGAGAAAAGAAAGTAACAAAGTAATTACAAAAAAATTCAGAAAACAGTTAACAAAATGGTGATATTAAGTCTATACCTACCAATAAACTATTTAAGTAAATGGAGTAAATTCTCCAGTCAAAAGATACAGAACTTCTTTCAAGAAACAAGAAAAATTTCCAATAAGCACTAACTTTAAACTACAACAAATTAGTTAAAAAGAAGAAGAAGAAGAAGAAATGAAGCCCCAAATTAGGAGGAGGAAGACAATTACAAAGATCACAGGGGAAATAAGTTAAAAAGAGATTAAAAAGACAATGGAAAAGAACAATGAAATTAAGAGCTGTTTCTTTGAAACGATAATCAAAACTTTGGTTAGATGCAAGACTAAAAGAGAGAAGACTCGAAATCAGAAATGAATCAGATGATACAACTGATTCCACAGAAATGCAAAGGTAAGACCCTTTGCAGTTAAGATACTGATTATACATAAAAAATTGGTCAAGCTCGAAGAAATGGAATACTCTGCATTCATTTAACAAGGATAGCATTTCCCTAAAACCAGAGCCAAATAAGATGATACAAGAAAGGAAGACTAAAGACCAATATCCCTGATTAATATAGATGTAAAAATCGTCAACAAAATATTAGTAAACCAAATTTAACAGCACACTAAAAGAATCTTACACTATAATCAAGTGTGATTTAATGGTAGAAATACTTGTGAATCATATATCTGATGAGTTAATATCCAAAATATATAAAGAATTAATACAACTTGATAGGAAAAAATAAAGCCATTTGATTTCAAAATGGGCAGAGGAACTAAATAGACATTTTTCCAGAGAAGGCATTCCAAAAACAATACCTGGCCAACAGTTACATGAAAAGGTGTTCACTATCACTAATAATCAGGAAAACATAAAACCATAATGAGCTATCACATCATGCCTGTTAGAATGACTATCAAAAGCTCAAGATAACATGTCAGGAAGGATGTTAAGAGAAAGAATGCTTATGCACTCTAGGTGAGAATGTAAATTGGTGCAGCCACTATGGAAAGCTGTCCCTTGTACACGATATCAAACCCATCAATCCTAAAGGAAATCAACCCCAAATACTCACTGGAAGGACTGATGCTGAAGCTCCAATGTTTGGCCACCTGATGTGAAGAGCCGACTCCTAGGAAAAGATCCTTATGCTGGGAAAGATTGAGGGCAGGAAGAGAAGGGGATGGCAGAGGATGAGATTGTTGCATGGCATTACCAACTCAATGGACATGAGTTTGAGTAAACTCTGGGAGACGGTGATTGACAGGGAATCCTGGCATGCTGCAATCCATGGGTCACAAATAGATACAACTTAATAACTGAACAACAACAATTATGTAAAACATTATGGAGGTTCCTTAAAAAATGTAAATTAGAACTACCTTCACTTCAGTTCAGTTCAGTTCAGTCACTCAGTCGTGTCCGACTCTTTGCGACCCCATGAATCGCAGCACGCCAGGCCTCCCTGTCCATCACCAACTCCCGGAGTTCACTCAGACTCGCGTCCATCGAGTCAGTGATGCCATCCAGCCGTCTCATCCTCTGTCGTCCCCTTCTCCTCCTGCCCCCAATCCCTCCCAGCATCAGAGTCTTTTCCAATGAGTCAACCCTTCGCATGAGGTGGCCTAAGTACTGGAGTTTCAGTCTTAGCATCATTCCTTCCAAAGAAATCCCAGGACTGGTCTCCTTCAGAGTGGACTGATTGGATCTCCTTGCAGTCCAAGGGACTCTCAAGAGTCTTCTCCAACACCACAGTTCAAAAGCATCAATTCTTCGGCACTCAGCCTTCTTCACAGTCCAACTCTCACATCCATACATGACCACAGGAGAAACCATAGCCTTGACTAGATGGACAATCTATCAATTCAATTTCTGAAAAGAGGATCTTGAAGATATATCTGCATTTCCATGGTTATTGCAGCATTATTCATGGTAACCATTATTCACAGTGACCAAGGTAAGTGAACAACCTATATGTTTGTTAAGGGATGGCTAGACAAAGAAAAAGAAAAAAAGTGTGTATATATGTGTCCAACAGAACATGAGTCAATGAGGAGAAAGAAGGAAGTGCTGACGTTAGTGACACCGTAGTTGGACGTTGAGGGCATTATGCTAAGTGAAGTAAGTTAGACAAATGCTGTGTTATATCGCTTATATGTGGGAAATAAAAGCCAAGCTCATATGCACAGAGGCTAGCGTGTTTACCAAGGATTTGGGGAATGGATGTGGGAAATTGGTCGATGTTGCTCAAAGAACATAACCCCTCATTAAAAGGAACAAGTTCTAGGGACGTAATGTATGGCACATTCATTACAGTTAGTAACACTGTGGTGTATAGTTGAAATTTGAAAATAAAATACAACAGATCTTATAGTAATCTGGGGCTTGTAGGGGGACTGACCTTCCATGCACTCAGAAGTCCATGTGAAACTTAAGTTGGCCCTTCATATACATGGTTCCTCTGTATCTGTATTTCCACATCAACAGACTCAACCAACGGTGGCTCATATAGCACTGTGGTGTTTACTATTGAAAAAAACTTTGAATAAGTGGATCCATGTAGTTCAAACCCATGTTTTTCAAGGGTCAGCTGAAAAATCTTTTTGCCTTTGGCACCTTAAATGTTTATTTCCAGTTATATAAATATTCATTGTGTATTTTTGTTCTTTTAAATATTTCATTAATTAATTAATGACACATCTTTCATTAATTCTGGAAATCATCACCTATTATCTCTCTGAATACTATCTCTCCTCCATCTTTTTATCTGTTTCTCTTGAACTCTTAGAATTTTTAAATATTTTCTGTCTCTTCTCCATATTTTAAAATTTTTATTTTCCATTTATCTTCCATCTGTGTCAATGTAGGTAACTTCATCTGTTTTATTTTTGAGCTTACTAAATTTTTCTTAGCTGTATCTAAACTGTTCCTCTAATTCATTACCTATGTAATTGCAGAAATTGTATTTGTGATTTCAAGAAATTATATTTGATAATTTGAATAATATTCTTCATAGTTTGGAGGGATTTGTTCTGTTTTCTTCCTTTTCCTAGTTTTGTCTCCAACTAAATTTTAGCTATATATTTTATACTATATATTCCAAAATCCCATTCTGAAAATTTTAGGCATCTAAGTCTTCTCAGTCTTTCACTGTACCACATTTATTTTTGTGTTGACTCATTTTATATCATGTTATACGTAGAAATTTTGTGCAGTCCTAATTGAGGGTCATGGTACAAATAAGTTGTCTTTACTTCTGATTGGTATTCCAAGGATCTTCAAATCTATAAATTCATGAGGGTGTAGATGTTTAGTTATAATTTCATGGGTGATATTTTCCAATTGGAGGTCAGGTTAAACTCATGATTTTTCTCTTTATATTCTTCTATTGGTGGTAGATAACTCTGTGCTGGTATTATTGTGGCAGTTTAGTCCTTTCATGGCCCCCCAGGGCTTCAATATCTATACTATTGCAGCCATTAATATCCAAATTCTTGAATATTAGGGTTTAGGAAGATTTTGAAGTTAACTACAGATTTCATTCTAATTAACTGCTTTAGTTTTGGCTTTCTTTTCATTTTGGTACCTAGAGATTTTCTTTACTTTCTTGAGAGCTAATTCATATAATTGAGAGACTATTTATAATTTTTAAACTAGCATTCCTAAATGTCTCTTATGAGGAGATTATTTGGATTGTTTATTCTGTCATTTCATTTAATAGTGTTTCTCAATTAATGTGTGTGTGTATCTGTGTGTGTCGGTAACTGAACATTTTTACTGATGAACAGGACCAGTATTGACTTCACTGCTGGAAAAAAAATATATATATATATATCACCACAGCTCATACATGCTAATATGCATTATACGCAGACAGCACCAATAGGAGGTATATGTGCTACACACAAGGTACACTTTTTCCCCCACTTTAGGCTTGGCAAAGGGCATACAAATATAATGTTTCCTTCCTTTAGGAATGATTATGCAGTAGAAAATTTACAATTTGTAGTGGCTTAAGTAGGTGAAAAAAGTCAAATGGGCTTCAAGTGTCATTTTTAATTTTACTTAAGTAATTTTAAAGATTGTGTCTTAATTTTGGAAACAGTTCCTCATGGATTCTTAAAGAGGTCTCTGGGAGTTAGAGCTCTATGTACAAAACATAGGAAATGGCAACCCACTCCAGTGTTCTTGCCTGGAGAATCCCAGGGATGGGGGAGTCTGGTGGGCTGCCGTTTTATGGGGTTGCACAGAGTCAGACACGACTGCGGTGACTTAGCAGCATGTACAAAACACCACCTTTAAAACTAAGAGAAAAGGAAGATTTTCCCTATTTCAGCTCTAAAAAGTGGAATATTAATAAAAGACTTTTATGAACTATACCAAAGTGAGTATTTGAAGTCTTCTACAATGCCTAAAATTATATTTTAATTGAAAGCATAACCTAAGTGAGAGAAAAAAATAATATGGCAAAGATTAATATCTTACAATGACTAGACAAAATTTTCTGAGTGCTCCTTTATTTCTTTCCATCTTCTTTTATTTTATTTCCTTTTGCTCCTAAACCACTAATCACCTAATTTCCAAAAGCCACAGTCAATACTGAAGTCATTTACTAACCTGATAGTCTGAGTATCATATGCCACATTACATAACTATATATGCCAATATAATCAAAATCTTAATGAAAGCCAATTAAGCTGTCTGTGCCGTGGCTCTTCAGGTATCTTGTCTCTTTATTATAGAAGTCAATCTCATTTGTTAAGCCTTTTATAAATTTGAACTAAGCCAAGAAATATTTAGCTAAATGTTTTATTGAGATCCTGGGAAAATAAACCAATTCTTTTCTCTATGTTCTTAATTTTTTTTCCTATTCCCCCACTACCTATTTCTTTGTTCAGTTCTGTGCTGTGTAAAATTCAAGCTGGTTTGATTTTTACTACAGTGTGAAATATATATTTGATCACTCATGCATTATATGCACATGAGTGATCAAATGTATGATTCATTTAAAAATGATTCATGAATATCTGTATGATCACCACCTTGTTAAAAAAAGATTGTTTTTGGCACCCTTGACATTTCTTACTGTTCCTCTCCAAAAATGTTTCTTCCTGAAAAAATGATCACTCTCCTGATCTCTGTTATAACAACTCCCTGCTTATTTATTTTACTGTGTATATACACATTTATAACATTGTTTTAGTTTGCCTGGTCTTGAACTCTACATAGATTAACTCATACTATATATAATCATGTGCCTTGTCTTCTAAGCTAAATATTGTGAATTTGTTGTGTGCTGTTGCACACTGCCTATATAGATGGGGTTCTCCAGAAAAGAAAAAATAAATGTGTATTCATGGAGAGAGAGAGATTTATTAGAAGAAAGGGCACACATGGTTATGGAGATTGAGAAATCCCATGATGTATTGTCTGCAAATTGAAGAACCAGGAAAGCAGGTAGTGTAATTCAGTCCAACTCCAAAGAGGCAGGGCAACCAGTGGTCTAAGTCCAAGTCTGAATCCAAATGCCTGAGAACTAGAAATATTGACTTCCACAAGCAAAACATAGATGTCCCAGTTCAAACAGAGAGAGAATTCACCCGTCCTCTGCCTTTTTTCCTATTCAGGACCTCAAAGGAGTGGGTAATGTCCACCAGCATTGCTGATCTTGACCCAAGTGCTAATCTTGGTGCTTCTGTGTCCTGCCTATTGTAAATACTGCTGCAGTAAGCACTGGGGTGCATGTATCTTTTTGGATTACCTTTCTCTCTGGATTAGGATTGCTGAATCGTATGATAGCTCTATTTTTAGTCTTTTAAGGAAACTCTATACTGTTCTTCATAATGGAGAACATTATATTCCCACCCTCCCAATCATTTATTGTTTGTAGATTTTTTAATCATGGCAATTCTGGCGGTGTGAGGTGATACCTCATTGTAGTTTTGATTCACATTTCTCTAATACTTAGTGATTGTTGAGCGGCACTTTTCATGTGCTTTTGGCCATCTATATGTCTTTTGTGGAGAAATGTCTTCTTAGATCTTCCCCACAATTTTTGATTGAGTTTTTTTTTTTTTTTCTTTGATATTGAGCTGCATGAACTGTTTGTATGTTTTGGAGATTTAATTCCTTTCAGGTTGCTTAATTTGCAAACATTTCTCCCATTCTGAGGGTTGTTATTTTGTTTTGTTTATGCTGTGCAAGAGCTTCTTAAGTTTAATTAGGTCCCATTTGTTTATTTTTGTTTTTATTTTCATTACTCTAGGAGGTGAATCAGAAAAGATCTTGCTGAGATTTATGCCCAGAAGTTTTCTGCCTGTTTCCTCTAAGAGTTTTATAGTATCTGGTCTTACATTTAGATGTTTAATCCATTATTCTGTATAATGTTAGAGAATGTTCTAATTTCATTATTTTACATGTAGCTCTAGTCTTCCAGTATCATATATTGAAGTTTCTTTCTTTTCTCCAGTGTCTATTTTTACCTTGTATATATTAGGTGACCATAAGCGCATGGGTTTATCTCTGGACTTTGTGTCCTATTTCACGGATGTATTTTCTGTTTTTGTGCCGGCGCCATACTGCTTTGATCGCTGCATGCCCACCAACAGAAGGGTGGATAAAGAAGATGTGGTACAGATATAAATGAAACATTACTTACCCGTAAAAGGGGCGAAATAGTGCCTTTTGCATGACACCACCCTTATGGCAGAAAGTGAAGAAGAACTGAAGAGGCTCTTGATGAAAGTGAAAGAGGAGAGTGAAAAAGTTGGCTTTTAAAGCTCAACATTCAGAAAACTGAGATCATGGCATCCAGTCCCATCACTTCATGGCAAGTAGATGGGGAAACAGTGGCTGACTTTATTTTTCTGGGCTCCAAAATCACTGCAGATGGCAATTACAGAAAAGAAATTAAAAGATGCTTACTCCTTAGAAGGAAAGTTATGACCCATCTAGACAGCATATTAAAAAGCAGAGACATTACTTTGCCAACAAAGGTCCGTCTAGTCAAGGCTATGGTTTTTCCAGTGGTCATGTATGGATGTGAGAGTTGGACTATAAAGAAAGCTGAGCACAGAAGAATTGGTGCTTTTGAACTGTGGAGTTGGAGAAGACTCTTGAGAGTCCCTTGGACTGCAAGGAAATCCAACCAGTCCATCCTAAAGGAGATCAGTCCTGGGTGTTCATTGGAAGGACTGATGTTGAGGCTGAAACTCCAGTACTTTGGCCACCTGATACAAAGAGCTGACTCATTGGAAAAGACCCTGATGGTGGTAAAGATTGAGGGCATGAGGAGAAGGGCACGACAGAGAATGAGATGGTTGAATGGCATCATCGACTCGATGGACATGGGTTTGGGTGGACTCCAGGAGTTGATGATGGACAGGGAGGCCTGGCGTGCCTCGGTCCATGGGGTCACAAAGAGTCGGACACGACTGAGCGACTGAACTGAACTGAACTGAATTGAGTGCCTTTTGCAGCAACATGGGTGGACCTAGAGATTGTCATTCTGAGTGAAGTAAGTCAGATAGAGAAAGACAAATACAATATGATACCACTTATATGTGATACCTAAAAAAAAGGTACAAATTAACTTATTTATAAAACATAAATGGAAAAAAAAAACATAAATTCACACATATAGAAAACAAACTTATGGGTACCAAGGGGGAAGAGGAGAGGGATAAATTGGGATATTGGGATTGACATACATACACTATATAAAACATATAATAAAGACTAATAAAATAGATAACTATTAAGGACTAATAAGTATAGCAGAGAAAACTCTATACAATAGTCTGTAATGATTTATATGGGAAAAGCTTCTTAAGATGGATATATGCATATGTATAATGGATTCATTTTGCTGTACGCTTGAAACTAGCACAACATTGTGAATTAACTGTACACAAGGAAACATTTTTAAATGCTAATTCCTTCCAGAAACACTCTCACAGACAAACTCAGAAATAATGTTTTACTAACATTCTAGGCATACATTATCCTAGTCAAGCTGACATACAAAATTAACCATCACACAACCTATTCATTTTTGAACAGGTTCAAAACATGTTATTTCCAAAATATACCACTTTAGCATATTAATTATTTTGAGCTTGAAAGCACCAGAGAAACAGCAGTTGCAGGAAGGACTCTCTGACAAATCTCCTTTCTACCTAAAAGCCAGCCATAAAATAAGCATGAGAAAGATGTCCTCTCTGTACAAGGAAGAGAACATTCTTACCATTGGAAACAGCGATGATGCCAAAACCAATCAGTACAAACAAATCTATTAAAATAACCCTTATCTTCTATTAATTTCCTCTGTGTACTTCCTAGTCGCTTTCTCGTAATTCATTACCCCTAAGCTCAAATATCTTTGTTTTGTCACTTCTCCACAAATTTACCACTTCTTTGTTAGAAAGTGTATATAAGCTCCTGGTCCTGTTTTTTCAGATCTTCATTTTTCTTATGAAGACTCCTTTGTGCACGTTAAAATATTAAGTAAAATCTGTTTGCTTCTTTTCTGTAAATCTGTCTTATGTAAGTTTAATTTTCAGGTTCAGTCATAGAATCTAAGATAGTAAATTCTTTTTCTCCCTAATATCTTCATGTTCTACAGTTTTATATTCCTTGAACAAAATATATCCATTCTATGAATGGTAAACATATAAAATTTCAGACTAGTTGGAAAAAAAATCCTGCTGAAATCAATTTTGTACATCTTCTGATACGCAGGATCAAATGTTTTTCTAGTGTATCTCTGCATAGAATTGAATTGCTACACTATAGGATAAGTGTAGTTTAAAGTTTCCTAAATACTAGTTTGCATCCGTAGTACCCACATTGTCATCTGTACTTGACATTTTCAAATACATTTAAATGTTTGTTAGTCTGGTGGGTTTGTAATGGAATATAATTGTGGTTTTGCATTTCTCTGATTGCTAAGTGAGTTGAGACTTTTTCACATATGTTTGAGGGGTTTTGGTTTCCTCTTTTCTGTAATAACTAGATTAATTTTTTTTCATTTAGAAAGCACATTTAGTAAAGCATAGTCAATCAAGTTAATCTTGTCTTTCAAACCTTATCAACCTGTAGAGTTTGCCGACTCTGTGCTTTTTGTTAGACTCATATATATCCCCATGTATAGTAGTTAAGACTTCTTTAGAATTCAGATCACTGAGTTAAGTTTTAGGAAATATAGTAGAGTTCAAAAGAAAGAAGATATAATACTTAGGTAAGTAAAATGTTGATCTCAGAGAGTTTGTTAATAAATTTGAGCTGATTTTCTGTAAACTTATTATAAATATTAAAGATATATAGCATAAGAGAATTATCTAGTAAATTGAAACTAGTTTATGAAGTTTTCATGGAAAATGTATATTTTAACCTAGATTTGGATCTTTCAGTGTTTAAAATAAAAGTTTTATTTAGCACTAGCCAAGTACTTGGGACTGTTTGAAGTACTTAGGAAAATAAGTTATGAAAAAATTTCTTCAGATAATGGTCTAACTATCCAATATGCTTAAAGGATTATCTGTGATAATCATAGATTAAGTAATGGTGAAAAAATAGTAGAAAATATAAATTACTTTGAAATACACCTGGGAGCATTGGAATTCAGAAAATGGTCTATCTGTAGACAGAAAAAAAAAAAAAGAATAAGATAAGTGATAAGAGAGATAGGTGTCTTTGTCTTTAAAATTAGTGAGTTGTGGACTGTCAAAAGAATCCCAAAATGGTTAAATACTATGGATGGATAAAAGTAAGGCAAAGGAGAATTTGATAGAGGAGCATTACTGAATATTCCTTCAAAGGGAAGACTAAGTTTGACACTTGTTGCCTGTACATAAGACTTAGTCCTGCTAGTATTTTAAATGATGTCAATTTTACCTCGAGAAACAGTGGCGTTAGCTCAATATTGGTCTCTATGGTAGGTCTGATAGTATTATCTCTAATGTTTAAAACTGAATGTCTACTTTTCATGCTTATTTCATGCCTTTATTTCCTTATGTGCACACAATCCATTCTGAACAAAATATTCTGGCAATTATTTAGTTTGTTCAATGAATCCAGTTAATTAAAGTATCAAATTCTATGGTATTATGTAGCATTTCCTTATTAAAAAAAATGACATTGTTACTGTATAAGCAGAAACTCATGATCTGAGCCACAGTCAGGTCCAAGTCATTTTTGCTGACTGTTTAGAGCTTCTCCATCTTTGGCTGCAAATAATATAATAAATCTGATTTCCATATTGACTATATGGTGATGTCTATGTGTAGAGTCGTCTCTTCTGTTGTTGGAAGAAGATGTTTGCTATGACCAGTTTGTTCTTTTGTCAGAACTCTATTAGCATTTGTCCTACTTCATTTCATACTCCAAGGTCAAACTTGCTCGTTACTGCAGGTATCTCTTGACTTCCTACTTTTGCATCACTGTCCCCTCTCATGAAAAGTGTATCTTTCTTGATGATAATTCTAGAAGGTCTTGTAGGTCTTCATAGAACCATTCAACTTCAGCTTGTATGGCATCCATGATTGGGGCATAAACTTGGATTACTGAATGGTTTGTTTTGGAAATGAACTGAGATCATCTTGTCGTTTTTGAGACTGCACCCAAGTAATTCATATCAGACTCTTGTTGGCTATGAGGACTACTCCATTTCTTCTAAGGGATTCTTACCTACAATACTATATATAATGGTCATCTGAATTAAATTCTCCCATTCCCATCCATTTTAGTTCACCTATTCCTAAAATATCGATGTTCACTCTTGTCATCTCCTATTTGAGCACTTACAATTTACATAAATCCATGGGCCTAGTGAGAGGGTAACAGGCAAGAAGTCCAGGGGTCTCCAAACGGAGGAAATAGCCTGCAAATGTCAGACATTTTTATTTCTCTTAAGCGGCAGGAGGAAACAAACGAGATATTTTTTCCTTCTCTATACAAATTTAAAAGGAGGTTTCTCTTAAAATACTGTGTTGCCATAATGACACCTGGTTTCACCTGAAGTTAACTATTCTTAAAGCTAGAGATAACCAATGCCTTTTTCTTATGGAAATGTTTGTCTTAAGCTATGCTAATGTACTATGCGTTTACCCCAAACTCTTTCTTCAAGTTGGTTCTGCCTCTTGGCTCAGAACCTGCTTGACAAACCAGTATGTTATACTCAGTTATTGTTCCTCTAATCTATGTAAATGAAAGTATAAAAGTGAAAGAGGAGAGCGAAAAAGTTGGCTTAAAGCTCAACATTCAGAAAACGAAGATCATGACATCCGGTCCCATCACTTCATGGGAAATAGATGGGGAAACAGTGGAAACAGTGTCAGACTTTATTTTTCTGGGATCCAAAATCACTGCAGATGGTGACTGCAGGCATGAAATCAAAAGACAAGTTATGACCAACCTAGATAGTATATTGAAAAGCAGAGACATTACTTTGCCGACCAAGGTCCGTCTCATCAAGGCTATGGTTTTTCTTGTGGTCATGTATGGATGTGAGAGTTGGACTGTGAAGAAGGCTGGGCACCAAAAAATTGATGCTTTTGAACTGTGGTGTTGGAGAAGACTCTTGAGAGTCCCTTGGACTGCAAGGTTATCCAACCAGTCTATTCTGAAAGAGATCAACCCTGGGATTTCTTTGGAAGGAATGACGTAGAAAGTTGAGATGGCTAGATGGCATCACCGACTCGATGGACATGAGTTAGGTAAAAAATTAAAATAACTTGAAATATAATATCATATTGCTAGAGGAATGATAGAGATAAGATGTTTTGAAAACAGTTGTTGATGTTTCCAATCAAATATTTTTACCAACTCAAATATTTATCAATAGTTGACATATTTAATGAATGAAAAATATTAAATGTGATTACAATTTAATTCAAGAAATATTTATTAAAACTGTTTTTCCAAAACTAAATTAAGGTTATAAATATACAACAAAAATTAGAGTTGAAATGTTAAAATAGCAGGACTGAATGGAAATAAACAACCTAATAAAATCAGCTCTGTTGCCCTAATATGGTTGGTAGAACCTTCAAAATTATTTCTGCTGCTTATATGAAGACTTTTTAACTCCAATCTATATAATGGAAAGGATGGTAGACAGATATTAAGCTGTACATTAGTATAAGAATGTTAAAGCAAACTTTTTAACTAAGAATTGTTAATTAAGCTATTCTGAAGTAGTTTTGGGGTAGCTAAAATATTATCCTAAAGTGTGTTTTATTCTGTCAACCAAATAAACTAATTTACATACACTCATCTCACACGCTAGTAAAGTAATGCTCAAAATTCTCCAAGCCAGGCTTTAGCAATACATGAACTGTGAACTTCAAGCTGGTTTTAGAAAAGGCAGAGGAACCAGAGATCAAATTGCCAGCATCTGCTGGATCACTGAAAAAGCAAGAGAGTTCCAGAAAAACATCTATTTCTGCTTTTTTGACTATGCCAAAGCCTTTGACTATGTGGATCACAATAAACTGTGGAAAATTCTGAAAGAATGGGAATACCAGACCACCTGACCTGCCTCTTGAGAAATCTGTATGCAGGTCAGGAAGCAACAGTTAGAACTGGACATGGAACAACAGACTGGTTCCAAATAGGAAAAGGAGTACATCAAGGCTGTATACTGTCACCCTGATTATTTAACTTATATGCAGAGTACATCATGAGAAATGCTGGGCCAGTAAAAGCACAAGCTGGAATCAAGATTGCCGGGAGAAATATCAAGAACCTCAGATATGCAGATGACACAACCCTTATGGCAGAAAGTGAAGAGGAACGAAAAAGCCTCTTGAAAGTGAAAGAGGAGAGTGAAAAGTTGGCTTAAAGCTCAACATTCAGAAAACGAAGATCATGGCATCTGGTCCCATCAGTTCATGGGAAATAGATGGGGAAACAGTGGAAACAGTGTCAGACTTTATTTCTTGGACTCCAAAATCACTGCAGATGGTGACTGCAGCCATGAGATTAAAAGACGCTTACTCCTTGGAAGGAGAGTTATGACCAACCTAGACAGCATATTCAAAAGCAGAGACATTACTTTGCCAACAAAGGTCCGTCTAGTCAAGGCTATGGTTTTTCCTGTGGTCATGTATGGATATGAGAATTGGACTGTGAAGAAAGCTGAGCGCCGAAGAATTGATGCTTTTGAACTGTGGTGTTGGAGAAGACTCTTGAGAGTCCCTTGGACTGCAAGGAGATCCAACCAGTCCATTGGTTGTTCTGGGTGTTCATTGGAAGGACTGATGCTGAAGCTGAAACTCCAGTACTTTGGCCACCTCATGCGAAGAGATGACTCATTGGACAAGACTCTAATGCTGGGAGGGATTGGGGACAGGAGCAGAATGGGAATACAGAAGTTGAGATGGCTAGATGGCATCACCGACTTGATGGACATGAGTTGGGTAAACTCCGGGAGTTGGTGATGGACAGGGGGCCCTGTCGTGCTGTGATTCATGAGGTCGCAAAGAGTCAGACACAACTGAGTGACTGAACTGAACTGATAATCATATTTGATAATCATGAGAATTGTATAACAATAAAGTCATCTCAGTCTTCACTACTTTGTGCATTTGTCTAGCAATTCTCATTTAATTGTTTTTTTTCCCTGCTTAGTACTTTGCAATAATCTTCTCACCACTTATTTCTAAATCTTTGCTTCTAAAAATATGAATCAAATTCAGATGATTCTATAGACTTCATTTCAACATTAGATAATAATTTATATATTGCATATTAGCAGGCACATTTTTTATCTCAATGTGACAATACTTAAGCTCAGGACAGATATATGGCAAATCTCTAACATAAACAAAAATTTCCAATAAAAAGAAATGAAGTTAAACTTTTAATCATTCATGAAGGTGAAAACTTTTTCGTCAGAAGGATTTCTAAGTGATCAAATCTGATTTAACTTGCCCTTATACTGAATCATTCTCATACAAACATTTTAAGGCAATGGATATAAAGAATAGTATGTACTAAATGAAACCAAAGACAAGATAATGAACACCTTTAGTCTAAATGACTATTTTCTGGTTATACTTTGGGGTTTTAACCCCATTTTTTATTATTTCTTTCAGCCAAATGCCAAAAGAATGCTAAAAAACTCTCTAAGAATTTTTAAGGTAAAATATTTTTATAGTTAGAGTGTGCCATCTTGAAAAACAACAAAGTAAGTTTGTCTGCAAAAATTAACTTGGAAACCAAAGAGAACTT
Organism: Capricornis sumatraensis; assembly: GCF_032405125.1. NCBI lineage: Eukaryota > Metazoa > Chordata > Mammalia > Artiodactyla > Bovidae > Capricornis > Capricornis sumatraensis. The sequence continues at coordinate 810,726 of NW_027184633.1, forward strand.
TGTTAAAAAACATGATGGTCGTACAAGTAGTTGGATGGATAACCACATTCATCACCATGACATACAGGTAAGATCAGAAACATGCAATTAATCCTTCTGAAAAGTTTTATTTACATATCTTTAATAAGGTTCTCTGCAACATAGTATTAACCAATGGATTTCAAGTAGAATAAACAGAAAATGTGTTTATTTTTTTAAACTAAATTTACTTTGTGCATAGTTGGAGCACATACCAGTTATAAAATTCTTTGGCAATCTCATATTTATTTCTAAACTAAATTTTTAGAAAATATTATTTCAGCTCTTAGCCACTCCCACCTTTATCAGTTCTGTTTGGCCCAGAAATCAATAAAAATATAGGACTGCATTCCCCATTCTCACAATTAAACTTAAAATATATTTGTATTTTCATCAAAGCAGCTATCTAGCCAAATTGGTATTTTTTTCCTCCAGATATTCAATATTCTCCTTATCTAAGCTTATGATACTTCTACTGACTGAAAGTATTTGAAACAGTAATTTCTACTCTGCTCTTAATAGCTGTATATTTAAATCAGATGTTTCACATTAGTAGCAGTGGTAGATTTAAAACTGTGGAATGTTTTCTTCCTGTCCTGTCCAGTGTTAAAGATATCAAAATTGCTTTTAACTTTTTAGAATCTGCATCTTTAATGCAGAATTGAGATTTTCTGATTCTCATAAAAAATGGGATATCTGCTATCTCTCGGTCACCTTTCATGCAGAATCCTCTCAAACTGAGAGGCCCTTTCCATGTTAGGACATAGGCATGTACTTCACTTATTCAAGAATGCTGCTTCCGCTTAAGCTGTGGATTGATTCCCATGGGCATTTGAGCTTATAATCTTTAATCTGAAAACTATCTTTAATCTTTTGTTGTTCTTTGATGACTTCCTGACAATGTCTTGAGCCTGGCAGTGATTTTTGCTTCCATCTTCCTTGCTCTCTTACTATTTAAAAGGTTAACTTGAAACTTAGCATAAACATGATATGGTTTAGCTAAACTGCTAAACTCTCAAGTGTATTATAAATCCGTTAAACAGATGGACCATATTTTGTATCAAACTATGTGCCGTGCTATTTAGTAAAATACCTAACCACATAACGATTTTTATAAGAGAGTGTGCTATTCCACTATGGTTTGGTATTTAAGGAAATGCTTCTAAATTTCCAATAGAAATTCATTTAAAATGAATGTGTGTTCTAGAGGGCTGGGCACTTCAGGGTTATGTTGTTCTCCTCAACATGTTATTGCACTTTTTCAGAAAGCTCACAAGAAAATACTTGGTTTAATTTGGACAATCATGTTCAAATACCAAGTTTGGTTCCAATAACGTGAGTTAAATATTTGCAAATAATTTGCAGAATGAGGACCCAGGGAGGAAATATAGAAAATTGCCATAGGCATCAATTTTCATAATAACAATTTTCCTCCGCCTTAGTCATGAATCATATACACTATGGAAATGCAACTAAAAATTCAGAAGACACATGATACACCATGAAAACTGTAGTTTTATTATGTACTAAATTGAATATGTAACAGGAAATATCAGAAATGAAAAAATTACACCATATAGATTGTAAGAAGTCAAAGGCCTTAGACTTTAAATTGTGACCTCAGAGTCTTCAAATGTAGTTTCAGTTCACTTCAGTTGCTCAGTTGTGTTAAACTCTTTGAAACCCCATGGACTGCAGCACACCAGTCCTACCTGTCCATCACCAACACCCAAAGCTTGCTCAAACTCATGTCCATTGAGTCAGTGATGTCATACAACCATCTCATCCTCTGTCGTCATCTTCTCCTCTTGCCTTTAATCTTTCCCAACATCAGGGTCTTCTCAAATGAGTCAGTTCTTCACATCAGGAGAAAAAAGTATTGGAGTTTCAGCTTCAGCATCAGTCCTTCCAATGAACATTCAGGACTGATTTCTTTTAGGATGGACTGGTTGGATCTCCTTGTAGTCCAAGGGACTCTCAAGAGTCTTTTCGAACACCACGGTTCAAAGCATCAACTCTTCGGTGCTCAGCTTTCTTTATGGTCCAAATCTCATATCCATACATGACTACTGGAAAAACCGTAGCTTTGACTAGATGGACCTTTGTTGACAAAGTGATGTCTCTGCTTTTTAATATGCTGTCTAGGTTGGTCATAGTTTTCCTCACAAGGAACAAGCATCTTTTAATTTCATGGCTGCAGTCACGTCTTCAGTGATTTTGGAGCCCCTAAAAATAGTCTGACACTGTTTCCACTGTTTCCCCATCTTTTTGCCATGAACTGATGGGATCAGATGCCATGATCTTAGTTTTCTGAATGTTGAGCCTTAAGCCAACTTTTTCACTCTCCTCTTTCACTTTCATCAAGAGGCTTTTTAGTTCCTCTTCACTTTCTCCCATAAGGGTGGTGTCACCTGCATATCTGAGGTTATTGATATTCTCCCTGCAATCTTGATTCCAGCTTGTGCTTCTTCCAGCCCAATGTTTCTCATGAGGTACTCTGCATATAATTTAAGTAAGCAGGGTGTCAATATATATCCTTCACATACTCCTCTTCCTATTTGGAACCAGTCTGTTGTTCCATGTCCAGTTTGAACTGTTGCTTCTGGGCTTACATATAGGTTTCTCAAGAGGCAGGTCAGGTGGTCTGGTATTCCCCTCTTTCAGAATTTTCCTGTTTATTCTGATCCACATCATCAAAGGCTTTGGCATAATCAATAAAGCAGAAATAGATGTTTTTCTGGAACTCTCGCTTTTTCGATGATCCAGTGGATTTTGGCAATTTGATCTCTGGTTCCTCTGCCTTTTCTAAAACCAGCTTGAACATCTGGAAGCTCATGGTTCATGTATTCTTGAAGCCTGGCTTGGAGAATTTTGAGCATTACTTTACTAGTGTGTGACATGAGTGTAATTGTATGGTAGTTTGAGCATTCTTTGGCATTGCCTTTCTTTGGGATTGGAATGAAAACTGACCCATTCCAGTCCTGTTATACTTCTTTTTAAAAACTTCCATATCTAAAATGAGAAGTTATAGATATGTAAATATGTTATTTGAGAGGTTAATTAAACAAAGAAATCTCAATGGAAAAAAATCAAAGATTAGGGGTAGAGATAGAAGTTGATTTTTATACATGATGGTCTCCATATTAGAAGTATTTTGTGAAAAGTCCCATCATTTTGACAGCTCAGTTACTTGAAAATGTTGAAGTCGTGGGAAGAAAGAATAGGAAAAATATATACCCACGAAAAAGAAAAACATTTGACTGTTATTCAGGGAAAGCAAATATTTCTCAAAGTTTGAGGAAGAATTCAAAATTACCAGCTAAGTAAATACAAATAAGATAAGAGGACATTAACCAGCCCAGGTGCAGATATTTTCAGTATCATGAGTACAATCTAAACACAGGGCTGGATGAGAATTTATGAGGCCTTACCACAGCTCAACACCATTGCCTAACAAGAGATTTGACCTTCCTCCAAGTGATCAGTATACATGATCAAACACTGATAATTTGTGTTATGCAAAGTTTCCATGAATTGGTGATGGACAGGGTGGCCTGGCGTGTTGCGATTCATGGGGTCGTTGAAAGTCGGACAAGACTGAGCGACTGAACTGAACTGAACTGAACTGAAAGTTGATTTTGGTGGCCCAACTTCAGTTAATTTTATTAGTCTGTAAAAAGAATGAAAATGTTTTTATGATTAAATCATAAAGCAAAAATTTTTCTGAGAATAGCACAGGATCAGATTTTTTTAAATTGGTTTTTCCTTTTGGCACATTGAACATTTACGTGACCCTAAACATAAGAAGTTGCATTGAAAAGAGGGAAGATATTCAGGTACAGAAATCTCATAGTACTACTCAGCAAAGCTTAGACAGCAACTCTTTTGAAAAAGAAGAGGCTCAGTTGTGTCCAACTCTTTGAGACTCCATGAACCACAGCAAACCAGGCCTCCCTGTCCATCACCAACTCTTGGAGTTCACCCAAACTCATGTCCATTGGGTCAATGATGTCATACAATCATCTCATCCTCTGTTGTCCCCTTCTCCTCCTGCCCTCAACCTTTCCCAGCATCAGAGTCTTTTCAAATGAGTCAGCTCTTCACATCAGGTGGCCAAAGTATTGGAGTTTCAGCTTTAGCATCAGTCCTTCCAATGAATACCACGCCCAATATCCTTTAGGATGGACTGATTGGATCTCCTTGCAGTCCAAGGGACTCTCAACAGTCTTCTCCAACACCACAGTTCAGAAGTACCAATTCTTCTGTGCTAAGCTTTCTTCACAGTCCAACTCTAACATGCATACATGACTACTGGAAAAATCATAGCCTTGACTAGATGGACCTTTGTTTGCAAAGTAATGTCTCTGCTTTTTAATATGCTGTCTAGGTTGATCATGACTTTCCTTCCAAGGAGTAAGCTTTAATTTCATGGCTGTACTCACCATCTGCAGTGATTTTGGAGCCCAAAAAATAAACTCAACCACTGTCTCCACTGTCTCCCCCATCTATTTGCCATGAAATGATGGGACCAGATGCCAGGATCTTAGTTTTCTTAATGTTGAGCTTTAAGCCAAAATTTTCACTCTCTTTTTTTATTTTCATCAAGAGGTTCTTTAGTTTTTCTTCTCTTTCTGCCATAGGGGTGATGTCACCTGCATATCTGCTGCTGCTGCTGCTGCTGCTGGTGCTCAGTTGCATCAGTTGTATTCGACTCTTTGTGACCCCATAGACGGCAGCCCACCAGGCTCCGCTGTCCCTGGGATTCTCCCACAAGAATACTGGAGTTGGTTGCCATTTCCTTCTCCAATGCATGGAAGTGAAAAAAGAAAGTGAAGTTGCTCAGTCATGTCTGACTCTTCGTGACCCCATGGACTGTAGCCTACTAGGCTCCTCTGTCCATGAAATTTTCTAGGCAAGAGTGCTGGAGTGGGTTGCCATTTCCTTCTTCCTGCATATCTGAGGTTATTGATATTTCTCCTGGCAATCTTGATTCCAGCGTGTGCTTCTTCCAGCCCAGCGTTTCTCATGATGTACTCTGCATATAAGTTAAATAATCAGGGTGACAGTATACAGCCTTGATGTACTCCTTTTCCTATTTGGAACCAGTCTGTTGTTCCATGTCCAGTTTGAACTGTTGCTTCCTGACCTGCATACAGATTTCTTAAGAGGCAGTTCAGGTGGTCTGGTATCCCATCTCTTTCAGAATTTTCCACCGTTTATTGTGATCCACATCGTCAAAGGCTTTGACATAGTCAATAAAGCAGAAATAGATGTTTTTCTGGAACTCTCTTGCTTTTTCGATGATCCAGCGGATGTTGGCAATTTGATCTCTGGTTCCTCTGCCTTTTCTAAAATCAGCTTGAATATCTGGAAGTTCACTGTTCACATACTATTGAAGCCTGGCTTGGCGAATTTTGAGCATTACTTTACTAGCATGTGAGAAAAGTGCAATTGTGTGGTAGCTTGAGCATTTTTGGCATTTCCTTTCTTAGGGACTGGAATGTAAACTCACTTTTTCCAGTCCTGTGGCCTTTGCTGAGTTTTCTATATTTGCTGGCATATTGAGTGCAATTATATACATTATATCAATTATATACATTTTTTATTTTTGATGTGATACCATGGGAATATACTTGATCTCTGTATATGAATACGGCTGGAAAGTCCAATAGTGTAGGTAGTCATTAAAGACCTTGTATATATTGAAATCCTACCTTGCGGTGGTAACACTTTTAACAGTTTGCTGGTTTCCAATTCTTTATCTAGAGTCCTAGATGACCCAGTGCCTTTGCTTAAAAAGTTACTGTATTATCATGGGTATACTTTAAGATCTACATTTTTCTCCCAAGTTTTAAATTTCTATGAATTAGTTAATGCAAAATGCAAATTAAAATATTTAAGAGGTATTTTATAATTAAAGTCTGACATAGTATATAGTCATATGGATCTCTGTGAGTTACAGTTCTGAAATGCTGACAAGCTAGTAGACTTCTTTTTTCTTTTACCTCATTAGAGTGTATTTAGAATGATCTAGATCCTTAGAGTTTTGATTCTAACCTAAAAAAAAAACTTAGAAAAGTCAGTAGATATGTGAGATCTTCAGTACACAATCATAGGTTTGATACCTTCATTTGAGTTTATGACAATGTCAAATATTTGAAATAAAATAAGATGAAAGTATTAAGTTGCCCTTACAGTTAAATTATATTTCACTTTAATAAAATTTGAAGCTTTCAAATGCCTTGAATATATTTTTCAGCAGACAGATTTCTGAGTATATATATTTCAGTTTTCAAAGCTAGTATTCAGTACTCACTGACATTGAATTCAAACTAGGTATAAAATATTTAAAATCGTTATAATTTAGTTTTTAACAACAATGTTCATTAATAATTATATATATGATCATTGAGTTGATCAGGGAGAGTGAAAGACAGTGAAGATAAACAATGAAGAAAAGAGTGTGGAAGCCAAAACTGCATGGGCAAAATGAGTGAAGCCGTTAAGTAGATAGCTCATCTGCCTTCATGCATACCAATCAGAGTCCAGGAAAATGAGGCTGCAGAAAGAATTGTAGGAATGGTAGACAGACAAAACATCTGTTAGAGATACTTGAGAACATAATTCAACTTTACTTATCTAGATCATCAAAACAAAGAGATCTTCATTCCTCTACTAGGGGTCATTAGCATGTGTGGTGATGGGATGGGGAAAGTGGTCAAATAAAGGCGTCAACAGACAAACAGGCGAGACTGCAACACTGACAGTGACTGCAATGAATAGGTAATTTATGAAGTCTTCCAAATTACTTAAACAAAAGGGCCTTGAATAGAAAGAGGGGAAAATGGGATTAGTGCCAAGTATTAGTCTATAATGAGTTCCAAAAAAAAATCTATTTCTGCTTTAATGACTATGTCAAAGCCTTTGGCTGTGTGCATCACAGCAAACTGTGGAAAATTCTGAAAGAAATAGGAATACTAGACCACCTGACTTGCCTCCTGAGAGATCTGCATCCATGTCAGAAACCAACAGTTAGGACTGGACAGGGAAGAACAGACTGGTTCCAAATAGGGAAAAGAGTACGTCAAGGCTGTATATTGTCACTGTGCTTATTTAACTTATATGCAGAGTACATCATGAGAAACGCTGGACTGGAAGAAGCACAAGCTGGAATCAAGATTGCTGGGAGAAATATCAATAACCTCAGATATACAGATGACATCACCCTTATGGCAGAAAGTGAAGAAGGACTAAAGAACCTCCTGATGAAAGTGAAAGAGGAGAGTGAAAAAGTTGGCTTAAAGCTCAACATTCAGAAAACGAAGATCATGGCATCTGGTCCCATCACTTCATGTCAAATAGATGGAGAAACAGTGGAAATAGTGAGAGACTTTACTTTTTGGGCTCCAAAATCACTGCAGATGGTGACTGCAGCCATGAAATGCAGTTAAGCCTCTGGGGAAATAGAGGCTATGTGGCTCATAATTTTTGGAGGCTTTGTGAGATGGACAAAGCCAATTAAAAAAAAAAAAAAAAAGATGCTTGCTCCTTGGATGAAAAGTTATGACCAACCTAGACAGCATATTAAAAAGCAGAGACATTACTTTGCCAACAAAGGTCCATCTAGTCAAGGCTATGGTTTTTCCAGTAGTCACTTATGGATGTGAGAGTTGGACTATAAAGAAAGCTGAGTGCCGAAGAATTGATGCTTTTGAACTGTGGTGTTGGAGAAGACTCATGAGAGTCCCTTGGACTGCCAAGAGATCCAATCAGTCAATACTAAGGGAAATCAGCCTTGAGTGTTCATTGGAAACAGTGATGTTGAAGCCGAAATTCCAATACTTTGGCCACATGATGCAAAGAGCTGACTCATTTGAAAAGTCCCTGATGATGGGAAGGATTGAAGGCAGGAAGAGAAGGGGACAACAGAGGATGAGATGGTTGGATAGCATCACTGACTCAATGGATATGAATTTGAGTAAACTCTTGGAGTTAGTGATGGACAGGGAGGCCTGGCATGCTGCAGTCCATGGGGGTCTCAAAGAGTCAGACACAACTGAGCGACTGAACTGAACTGAACTGAACTGAATTGAGTAGACTATAGCAGTTCTTCCAAACTATCTAGTGTGAAAGGATGAATTTTTTATTGTTGTGTCTATAAATTTTAATGTGTTGCAGACCCATACAAAAATTGACTGAAAATTGTTCACACACTAAAGTTAGATATCAGAACTATAAAATGCCTAGTAGATAACATGGGGGAAAACCTAGATGGCCTTGGATATGATGATGACTTTTTACATACAGCACCAACGGCATAATCTGTGAAAGAAATAATTGATAAGCTGGTCTTCTGTAAGTTAAACACTTTCATTCCCCCCTACAAATTGCTATGTTTTCAAGATGATGAGAACACAAGCTACTGACTAGGAGAAAATATTTTCAAAATATTTCAAAATATCTGATCAAAGACTATTACTATACACAATGTGCAAAGAAAAATAGTAAAAGTCAGCAATTAAAAAAAAGTCAACAACCTGATGACTAGATAGGACAAAGACTTTAATATACAACTCACCAAGGAAAATATACAAATGACAAACAAACATATGGCAGAATCTTCCATGTCCTATATTAATAGGAAAATGCAAAGTAAAACAGTGAAATACCACTAATTAGAAAGATCAAAATCCAGAACACTAACAACACCAAATGCTGGTGAGAATGTGAAGCAATAGGAATTGTCTTGCTTATTAACTGATGGGAATGCAAAATGTTACAGTTGTTCTGGAAGATGGTTTGACAGTTTCTTTAGCTAAGTGTAATCTTACCATGGGATCCAGCAATCATACTCCTTGGTATTTACCCAAAGGAGTTGAAAATGTGTCCACACAAAAACCTGAACATAGTTATTTATTAGCAACTTTATTCATGATTTCCAAAGCTAGGAAGCAAACAACACATCCTTCACTAGGTGAATGGATAAATAAACCGTGGTATATCAGGAAATGGAATGTTATTCAGCATGGAAAATAAATGAGCTTAAAAAAAAGGCATGAAAAGACATGAAAGAAACTTGAATGCATATTACTAAATGAGAGAAGCCAATGTGAAAAGGCTATATATTGTATGTTTCCAACTGTATGACATTCTGGAAAAGGCAAAACCTTATAGACAGTAAAACAAACAAACAAACAAAAAAACAGTGGTTGCTGGACTTAGTGGTGGTTGGCAGACGAATAGACAGATAACAGAAGATGTTTAGAGCAATGAAAATACCCTATAATAATATGATGATGATGGTATATATGTCATTATACATTTGTTCAAACTCATAGAATATACCACACCAAGAGTGAATGGTAATGTGAATTATCCACTTTGGGTGATTATGGTGTGTCAAAGAATCCGCCTACCATGCAGGAAACACCAGTTTGATTCCTGGGTTCGGAAGATTCCCTGGAGAAGGGATAGGCTACCCACTCCAATATTCTTGACTCAGACGATAAATAATCCACTTGCAATGTGGGAGACCTGGGTTCAGTCCCTGGGTTGGGAAGATCTCCTGGAGGAGGGCATGGCAGCCCACTCCAGTATTCTTGCCTGGAGAATCCCATGGACAGAGGAGCCTGGTGAGCTACAGTCCATGGGGTCACAAAGAGTCAGACATGACTGAATGACTAAGCCCAGTACAGCACATTCATGTGTCAGGTCAGTGGGTATATGGAAACTCTCTATATCTTCCTCTGAATTTTATTGTAAATCTAAAATATCTCTAGATTTTCTTTACAAACCCAAACAAGTGAATTCAATATTCTTGTCTTCTACATAAAGGTAAATAACAGTGGGGATACTTGGGATGAAGAACAGCAGTCACTTATTTAGTAATAAATACAGTTTTCCATAAGGTACAACTTCTCTAGCTAATTTCTTTGAAAATGTATTTGTATATAGACATAAGTGTAGATATAAGTATAGTTATAATCATTCTCCAGGAAAGACAATATGAAGTTCTTCTTGTGTGTATGTTGTAGTATGCTACTCACTGAAAGACAGGTTATTATCTAATTTCTAAACTGTATTTGAGTACCTATGGAGCATTTCTCTTTTTTTCAAGTGCTGGAACACAAGTGCTGTGTTCTTAACACAGTTGCTATAGAAACTCTGTGTTATTGGATAGTAATTGAGAAAACTCATAAAGCCTTCTTGAAACACACAGATTAGAAAATTTGTTTGATTGGTTTAGGTATTTGAAATGCATTCCTGAAAAAGAATTGAATGACTCTAATCAAGTAAGTGATATTTCCTATTGCCACCATTTTTCTTGTACATTTCCTTACCCAGAGTCAATAGTCTGTGATGAATGGTTAATGAATGAAGAAAGCATCTTAAATAGATAAATTCTGAGTTTACAAATACATACACACATACACACATATGTATGTATGTTTACATATACTATGTTTGCATGTGTTTAAGTATACTTTTTAAATTTTTAATTAATTACAATTCAAAGCTGTAATTAATAATTTCATGGAAGTTAGCGAGTAAGTGTATCTACGAAGGTGAGAAAAATTCTACACAAATAACTCAAGCTCCTTATTGAAACACGTGCAAAATATAGGCTGACAACATTAAAATAGCTTCTATTATGTCAGTCTGTCCCTTTATATCTGTCTACCTATAAATAATCATGTATATATAAAATGTCAAGATATGTGAATTTAATTGTGGATAAATATGATATTATAATGGTTACAGCAGTCTATTATCCATGGAATTTCCTATTTCTTAGAAGTTAATAGGTCTTTAAATACTGATTTCTAATTCAAAACGTAAAAATCAGGCCTACACTGCCTTAGTGAAAGGCATGTAGCATACACAATAACACCGTTGCTGCTGAAATCAAGATCTGGCTTTATAGCTCAGTTGGAAAAAAGGGCAATTTAGTGACTTTTAGGCAGATTCCTGAACAAAAATGGTCAATAATTGTAAAGAGAAGAACAATACTGAAACATTAGTATTTCTCTAAGAAGTAAACATAAAAATAGCTTATTAAAGCTGAAAAATCAAAACTATATAGGCAAATGTAGATTAAATTATTATATATATGTTAATTATATAAAAATTTCATCAGTCATCACTTACCTGATTTTAGAGTGCCTGAATATAGAGCAGACATGGAACCTTGAGTCAATTGACATAAATAACTTGAAGGTGTATATGTTTTATCTGAATATTTGTATCCAGCATGAAGCATGTTGTTGTTCAGTCACTCAATTGTGTCTGAGTCTTTGCGACCCTGTGGACTACAGCACACCGGTCTTCCCAGTCCTTCAGCATCTCCCAGAGCTTGCTCAAACTCATTTCCATTGAGTCAGTGATATCTAATAGCTGTTGAATGAATATGTGTAACTAAATGCGACAATAGATTGTAACTTGTTGTTGAGACTACAGTTCGAAGTTCTGTTTTCTTGAGAAGCATACTGGAGAAGGAAAATGTCCCTGGCCTAATGTCTCAGTGTGTCGGTCATCAGTAAATAATATGGCACATTTATGATGCATTTTATTTCTTTTTAACTTCTAGTATTATTGAAATGTTTTCTATTTCTAGAAAAAGTATGAGTACTGTTCTTTATTCTTTGATGAATCTGCCTTGAGACAAAATTATAATACCAATACTACTAAAATCTGGTCAACTGAGAAAATGCAGCCATTTCAGTAGTAGAAGGAAGTGATCAGGCAAGTCTGTGAGATTCACCTAATCCCATATTTGACAAGGCGTGGCCTTGGGTCAAAACTTTTAGAGTGACCTGGAGCATTTGGAAAAAATCAGTTTCATGGGCCAGTGTCAGACCTACTGGGTAGATTTTCTGGAGAAAGTAAGGTCCAGGAAATGATTTTAAAAAGGCCCCAGGGGAATCATTATATGCATTTAAGTTTGAGAGGTAGTGACCTCCCAGATAGACCTTAAACCAAAGAAATAGGTTTGATTTTTCAGTTCCATCTCTCACTCATTTTTGTGAATAGTATATTTATTGCCAGCCAGTTATTCTGCAAATGTGCCATTGAATAGAAGCAATTAAAAATCACTGCCAAGTACCTGCATTAAATTAAATACATTATTTCTTGCAGTGGGTCAATAAGATACTTTGAACATATACTGACTCTAGAAAATCAGTGTCTATGAAAAACTTCACTTCTTCCTGAGAAACATCTCTGATAATACTCAAATAAGACCATGTTTATCTGACATTCTCAAAAGTCACTTATGTCATATCATTAATTTTCATAGTGTGTTAGGATATTATTAGGACTTCCCTAGTGGCTCAGATGGTAAAGCGTCTGCCTATAGTGCGGGAGACCTGGGTTCGATCCCTGGATCAGGAAGATCCTCTGGAGAAGGAAATGGCACCCCACTCCAGTACTCTTGCCTGGAAAATCCCATGGACGGAGGAGCCTGGCAGGCTACAGTCCATGGTGTCGCAAAGAGTCAGACACGACTGAGCGACTTCACTTCCTAGGATATGAAGAATGGTTTAAGTTATTCACTGAAAACCTACACACATAATAATATAGAATGAAAATTAAAAATAGAAATCTGTCCCCTTTGACTACTCATTTTTATGCTAAGCAGTCTTCCCTAGGCCCCTGTTCATATTAAATCACAAATACAAAATTAAAATGTATTAGGCTGCAGGTATTTATTTAAAATATTACCTAATATTTATTAAAAATTCTTAACAAAAGATTTCAGTGTCTGCCAAAATTTGTGCTTTAAAATACTGTTTCTGCAAGATTCTTCTTGAAGCAAAGTGAATCTATGGTCAATATGTTTGCAATGTGGTATACCATTTTGCCATTTTGAAATTATAACATCAAGGTTCAGAGATGTTCGGCAATAACGATATCAGCTTAAATTATCCCCTAATTATTTTTACCCTAATACTCCCTGATATTGTGTTACAGTAGCCTCTGATGTGATAGAACTGGCGCTGTATTCAATATACTTTGCAAAGCACTATATGTAGTATAATATATTTTTAAAGTAATCACTAGGATTGAACTATTTTCTGCTCTAAATCCAGAAGAAGATACATTTATATGTTTGAGACTTTGTGTTAATATTTGAAATGTTATGACTGGATATTATATTCTAATTTGAATATAAATTTCTTGTCCAAACTTACTGAAACTAAGGTAACTTATTTTTGGTGTGGGATTGATAGATCCTAGGAAAGATTTTAGCAGAGGGCAATGGCACCCCACTCCAGTACTCTTGCCTGGAGAATCCCAGGGATGGCGGAGCCTGGTGTGCTGCAGTTCATGGGGTAGCTGAGAGTTGGACACGACTCAGTGACTTCACTTTCACTTTTCACTTTCATGCATTGGAGAAGGAAATGGCAACCCACTCCAGTGTTCTTGCCTGGAGAATCCCAGGGATGGCGGAGCCTGGTGGGCTGCCGTCTATGGGGTCACAGAGAGTCGGACACGACTGAAGCGACTTAGCAGCAGCAGCAGGAAAGATTTTATCAAGTTCAAGTTAGATTCAAATGCTTACAAGTTAGAGAGTCAAATTGTTGAAGTACATTGACAATATTTTAATATTTTTGTGTTTGAAATAAAATTTAAATAGAGTTTGAAATTTAAAAAATAACAAACCAAAATATTTAGGCTGCATGGATGAGGCATATCTGGCATTCTTTAAGAGGAGGATATTTTTCAGTTATTATACTTCTCATTTTTCTGCCTTGTTTCTCTGACATCACAAACCATTATCTATCCTAATCAGTGAATAAAGGGTAAAGTAATGATAAAATATCACTTTTTATGATATTTACTGTTATCAGTCAGTGGACTTTTCTCCCATTTCTTTTTTCGGTCTGTTTTTTTTTTAATATAAATTAATTTATTTTAATTGGAGGCTAATTACTTTACATTATTGTGTTGGTTTTGCCATACATCAACATGAATCTGCCACAGGTATACACGTGTTCCCCATCCTGAACCCCTCTCCCTCCTCCCTCCCTGTACCGTCCCTCTGCATCCCAGTGCACCAGCCCCAAGCATCCAGTATCATGCATTGAACCTGGACTGGCGATTCATTTCATATGTGATATTATATATGTTTCAATGCCATTCTCCCATTTCTTTTTGAATTACATGTAAAACCCTTATTATGAAGAGACATCACCATTTAGCTTTAGGCCTAAAATTATTTGTCTCTTTCTTTAAGCCATGATATGTGAAGAATTTGTTGTTTGTATTATGTATATATATATTATATATAATATATATGTATATTTGTCCCACTTTATAATTTTATTTTTTCACCTCTTTCTTTGATGAATGTACATTTATATATATAATATAATAGATTGTGATAATATAATATGTAATGAAAGTGATCAAAGATTAAAACATATACATTGAATATTGTATTTTTAAAATTTAAAAAATGACAACTTTAGTAAGAGTTCCATGAGAAATAATTTTAACATGCCAGCCCCCTACTGGGTCTTAATTCTGAATAAAAGTTGATTGGAAAGATTATTGACATAAAGAAAAAAGAGAAGAAAATGCATATAGGCAAAAGCAGTGAGTCCAATTTGTTATATTTTCCAGTGTACATTAGGCTACCATTTTGGGGTATCGTAAATATGGGGTAAAATAAATAACAGATTGTGCTGAAAATGAGTTCTAAAAATGTGAATTTGAAGTGTATATGAGTCTGATGTCAGTAGGGAAAAAGGGGAATCTATCAGTACTTTAAATGTTGTATCTGAATTGCATTTTAGCTCTTTTAGGACCATTTAAAATCATTAACACTTAATAGGTTTCTTTTAGAAATATATATACATACACACACACACACACACACATATATATATACACATATATATCACTACTGCATTGTGACTTAGAAACTTTTTTTCTTTTAATTTCACACTTGAATAATACTTCAGTGTTGAAGGTGGTAATTTAGGAGTCAATCAATTACTTCCATTAATTATTATGAATTTGGCTGCTTATGACAGTCCTTCTCATGATATATGCTCAACAACTCTTCAGAGTCTCTGCCATTGGTGTATACTTAATGGGAAAGAGACAGATAGCCAGGAGGTCTGCACAAGTTTTTTTTCTTTTATCACATAAAAACATTAATTAGCCAGACTGAATCTGGTTATTGCAAAACAGTTAATATCTCAAAATTGTTAACCTCCCAAAAGTGTTTATTTCTCAAAAAACATACATCCTTCATTGTTAAACTAGGTCAGAAAATATAAGTATATTGTGGGCCAATTGCTTTGGATTTCAAAAGGCTTACCTTTCAAATCATCTATTAAAAATTGCGGTAGTTTTTTTAATCTCTTATTTTTTTCTTGTAGAAATCTTTCTAAACCAGTTTTGATAATTCACTTAAATAGTCTTCTACAAACAACAAATGTTGGCAAGGGTGTTGAGAAAAGGGAACCTTTTACACTGTGGGTGAGGATAGAAATTGGTGCAACCATTATGGAAAACAATGGTGAAACCATTATGGAGGTTTCTCAAAAATGAAAACTACTGCTACCACAATATCCCAGAAATCTCTCTCCTGGCCATATATCAAAAAATAATAATAATAACACTAATTTAAAAGACACATGAACCCCAGTGTTCATAGCAGTATTATTTACTTTGCTAAGGCATGGAAACAGCTTCAGTGTCTGTAAACAGATAAATGTATAAAGAGGCTATAGTATACATATATGTACACACAAGCATACAATGGAATACTATTAATCAATAAAGACGAATGATATTTTGCCATTTGTACCCTCACAGATGGACTTGGAGGACATTATGCAAGAGATAAGTCAGACAGAGAATGATAAATAGTGTATAATAGGCTCAAGGATGTACTGTACAACATGAGGAATGTAGATGATATTTTGTAATAACTGTAAGTGGAAACTAACCTTTAAAAATTGTATAAAAATGAAGAAAGAAAGAAAAGTGACCTATACTAGAATGTTTGAAATTCTTATAAAGCAGTATCTGTGCTTATGTTTTCTAGGTATACATACCGGAGTATTTCCATAAAATGGGTAAAATATGATATTTTTAACTTAAAATAGTTAAAGAAAAAATACATAAAGCTAAAACAGCAAAACATTAACCTTTGTAAAAATCATATGTATAATGTTTTACAAGTCTTTATATTTTAGTTTATGATTAATATTTTATAGTTAAAAATTGAAACAAACCAGGAAATAAAAACACACATAAAACAGCAGAAATAAATCAAAAGTAAGCCTTTCCTTTTTATGAAAGAAACCCTTTTAAAGCTAGACAAAAACTAAGACTTAAAGGAGAACCAATTAATTTGATGGCATAAAGTGATAAAAGTTGAAACTTATCTGCAAAATCAATATTGAAGACACAGTAGAAAGACAGATTATAAATTGGAAAAAAACTGACACCCAGAAACCTACACAAATATCAGTCACTTATTTTAGATAGTGGTCACTTGCAAGTCATTAAGGAAAAAGAAACTGGCAGATTGCCTGTGCTTAAAATATTGCTAGTGCCACACTATTAACTCTTGAAATAGCCGTAGGAGTTTCTGCTTCCCTGCATTCTTCCTATTATTGTCGAATTTAATATGCATTCTCTAATAGGTAAAAATTGTGTCTATTTCTTGTATGTAGTTGTGAAAGAGGTGTTTTCACGTACACTATTTGCTCTTTTTCTTTAGTTAATTCTCTACTCGTGTAATTATGTGAAAAAATACCCGCCCACACACACACACACACATACACAGAGCAAGTGTATCTGTGGGAAGTGGAACTCCCATAAGACTAATATTTTACTGTATTTCATTTTGGACTCTTTTAATTTTTTTTTTAATGTTTAATCCAATTTTTAAAGGCTAACTTTCATTCAGTTGGTCTTCCCAGGTGGCTCAGTGGGTAAAGAACCCTCCTGTATTACAGGAGATGCAGGCAGACATGAGTTCAGGTTGGGAAGGTCCCCTGGGGCGTGGCAGCCGACTTCAATGTTCTCGCCTTGGGAATCCCAGGGACAGAGGAGCCTGGTGGGCTACAGCCCATAGCGTCACACAGAGTTGGACACGACTGAAGCGACGGAGCATACACACCTCCATTCAGTTATTACAAAGTACTGACTATATTCCTGATGTTGTCCAATATATCCTTGAGTCTATCTTACACCCAGTAGGTTGTACACCCACTTTCTCACTTCTGTATTACCCCTCCCTTTCTTTTGTACTCTGTTAATTTTTAACATGAGTATGTTTTATTATGAATCTTTAAAAACACAAAAGCTATGTTATCACTATAATTATCTTGTTCTAGTTTTAGAGAGATAAGATATTTTTATTAAATAGCAGCTCGTAAGTCTTCATTTACAATTGAGTGGTTTCTATTTTTGTGTTGTTGTACACAAGTGACTTGAAATGTTATCAAATAAAAGTATGTTGTCAAAAATAGCAAAATGAGCCCTAGACCCATTTTTACCAGGAATGGGAATAAAACTGAATACATCAGAAATGCTCAAGTTGAATGGTCTTAAACTCCATTTTGCATTTAGGTATAGGCTCATTATTCACTGAGATCACCTTTCATCAAATTACTATCATTGATGAGATCCAGATATTCTTTTGCTACATTAAAAATTCCTGTGGGAAAAAATAGCTTTGGGGAAAAACATCTTTAACTATTGAATATGTCTTGTCTCTTCAGTTGCAACATAAAATGCTTTCAAAATTAGTGATTTACTTTTTTGAAAGTTACCAAAAGTCATGAAATACTTATCTAAGTTATAAATTTCCTAACAAATGCAGAAAATTGTATCTCATATCCAATCCCCTTCCTTCTGTTTATGTGTTGAGTTCATTTATGTCATGTTAAACTTTGATAGCTTTTTTTGTGTTTTTGATGGTTCAACCACTGAATGCATTAGATATCTCCAGTATTTTTTATAGAATATTGCTGACTTAGGAAACCAAAGTCAGCAAGTCCATGAACAAATGTGTACTAATGTTGTGGTGAGTCAAGGGTTCCAGGGTAGGCAGTAAGGAGAATAGACCACAGTAGTCTCTCACTGGGCCATGCATATGACCTGTCCAACTTGCTGAGTGCTGGAGCCAATAGCCTTGTATGCTTGTATGCTTTGCCTGATGAGCTACAACGTGTAACAGCACGAGCAGCAAGATCAACAATAGCAGATGTGAGAGGACTTCAAGCCTGACTCTCTTCCCAGATTTAAGCCAATTTTGGAATCAATCAAAAAGACATGGATTCAACGTAAGAAGAATTTATGTTCCTTTTAGAAACTCATATTTAATTAAAAAAACATTTAATTGATTATCCAGGGTTATTGATTATTTAATCAATATATTTGATATATCTAATCAATATTTTGGATTATCTAATCAGTTAGATAACCAGTCTAACTGATTATCGAGGATTCAGAGTCAATATGTTAGAGGACTTTATTTTTTAATTCCAGGAAGAAAATACAGTTAATTCTCTAACATTGAAATTCTTACATTATTATCGAGCTACTTTTGTGTACATTCTTGACAGCCAGGTGGTCTATTCTGTGTATTCTAAAGTTATTATTATGCCGTAAAGGGGAGAATCCAAAAATACACTGAGATTAAGATGGATGTTGAGTCTTACTTCTGATTTTAAGAAATTTCCCTTCACTGAATAAAAGTGGTAAAAGTAGGTGCTATGCCTCATGAAGTTATGGTATTTATCAGACCCCTTCACCCTTAAAATAATTTGTAGAATTATCCGATGATGTTTTCTTTCCAAATGCCCAAATTGGTAAACTAAAGCTATAATGACTTAGCTATGTTCTTTATGACTCTTAGCTATGTTCCAGTCTTCCAAGAGTTAAATAACTCTTGGAAATAGCAGCCTACATAACTTTACAGTGTGTTTGATCTGATTTTCATAGAATTTTGGAGTCCCAGTCATCTGCAGAGCAAGTGTTTGTTTGAATCATCCTTCACCATATCTTTACCTACTGCAGTCTGGTTCATCAAACTCCCAGTCGGTGCTTTGCCTCTCCCTGCTCTGAATCCCCAGCTCGGTGAATCTGTCTGATCTTAATGTGTGGAATGACTCATCTAATATTTGAGATGCATTTTAGCCATGTGACAGATTTATTTGCAGCAGGAGTAGAAGAATGACTTAGATGATAGACTATCTTAAGGCATCTCTTCTGCTTTCAATGTTGCTATGTAACTTTCATTACTTTTAAGTGGAAAAATCATAATTCACTGCAAGAACAGTAAAATGGAATGTATATGCCATGGCATTTCAAGATACAGATTCCCTATTTTGCACATACTTAATTATTATATATTGTCATTAGAGAGAAACTTCAAATTTTTAAAGATGAAAAGAAATCCAGATTCCTTACAAAGAAGAACGTTAAGAAAAAATAGGAATGAGGTAAATGACTGTTGATAAAGACATTAAAAATACTGGCAAGTGGCTGCAGGATAGCCAGATTAACATAGGAGTTGATCTTTTAGTTATGTTTTCTTTAAATGAAATCACATGTATTAACTTGCTATTTTTAATCATATCTAATTTGTTCTTTTATTTTTTGGATACTACTCACTACTGGTTATAAGGTACAGTGGAAAATAATGGTAAATAATAAATATCCTCATATCTAGACAGAAGTAGCTAAATAAATAAATAAAGATACAGAGAATATATCTAATCAGAGTTCTTTCAAAAGTTACTGTTGTTTGCTTTTTTTTTTTTTCATTCTTGCTTTTTGATGCCCTTTTCTTTACTTAAGGAATAAAATTGAGTTCACCTTGGTGAGAGGTGAGGGGGAAAACACAACCACTGTCCCTTTGATTCACTCATTATCTATGTGTTTCCATCTTTCTGTCACACTTGAACCTGAGAAAAAAATGAATTTATTGAATTTGTAATAGTTTCTTTGTTTATGATCAGACTTACTATTAAGACCTCTTTCCATGCTTCCCTAAATGCTGCCAGGAGTAGCAGAAACAATCTTTCCTTCCATGTCCATATTTTTCATTTTAGGAGAAAAATCCACTGATGAGTTTCCTTATATTATCTATTTCCCACTGCACACCTTTGGGAAATTACAGGCTTCATTTTCAGTATGAGAAATAGGTGAGAGCTCATTTTTAAAACAAAATTAAATATTGCCCTCTAGAATTCTGTCATACTCTCTTTTTTTCTGATTTGTGTATATACACATTCATTCTCCAAGGGGCACTACATCTAAAAAGAAACAAATAAGGCTGCCATTTATGCCTGGAAACAGAGAGACTGATGGTTGCATGCATGATATGAACTCAGAAATTATGGCTTAGCTTCTGCAGAAGCATGAGAAAATCATATAAACTTTTGGGGCTGGAGATTTTCATCCACTTAGAAAAGCACCAATTCCATGTCTAATGCACAGCTTATTGAGATAAGGGTCATGCCGCCTGAATAAAATATATTTTTTGTGCCTAATCCCCCAAATTTCTCTCTGGAAAGTCAGAGGGGCTTTGAATTTTTCCTCTCAGTTTGTTTGTTTGTTTGTTTGTTTGTTTGTCCATGTTACATTTAAATAAAGAGTGTATTGTGTAACTTTTCTAAACTTCAAGAGAAAGACTCTAGATAGACTATGAATAGAGTGAATCAGAAAATCACACAGAATTCACGACCAGGTAGGCAATGATGTTACTATCCAGTAATATTTAGGTATGCTCAGCTTCATTGTTTTGTAGTGGGGATTTGATATTTCTCTTTTGCTCTCTCTGATAGTAACATGGGCCATAGATCTACTATACTTCTAAGTAGCTTTGCTTGATAAATATGAAAGAATGAGCAGTGTTAATAGTGCAGCACAGGAAACCACCGAGCTTGTTTTGTATCCAGACGTCCAAAAGGATATAGAAAAGGAAAGGATATTTCTCTGTATACATTGGAGAGAGTAGAACTTACAACTTTTAAAGTCTGAGAATTATGCTTATAGTCTTTCCTCATGTGTTTCTAATCTTTTAAAAAATGGCATGGCTCTCGCTATTTGCAAAGTTCTAAATTCTTGGTCCCCTAGCAAAAGTTTCATGTGGAGCTTCGCTTTTCTGAAAGTAAAATATTCCTTGTATTTCAAAAATGCAGATGAATGCAACACTATGAACACCATAACATTTATACCATATTTGTTTCTATTTTAAATTACATCGTGAATATTTAGTATATTGTATGAATGCTGGGTCACTTCAGTCTTGTCTGACTCTGTGCTACCCATGGACTGTAGCCAGCCAAGGTCTTCTGTCTGTGGGATTCTCCAGGCAAAGGTACTTGAGTGGTTTGCCATGCCCTCTGGCAGGGGATCTTCCCCACCCAGGAATCTCTCATGTCTCCTGCAATGGCAAGTGGGTTCTTTACCACTAGTATCACCTGCAAAGCCCTTAATATATTATGCAGAAGTAATTAAAATTAGCGAAGGAAAGAAACACTACTCAAGAAATTGTTGGGGCCAATGGGCTAAAGATTGCAACATAATAAATTACAAATGAATAAAAGAGTCAAAAAGGAAATTTTTTTTAAAAAATGGAATGACAGATAAAACGTGTGGATATTGCCTATGCTCATAGACTGGGTAAGGTCTAAGTATATAAAATTAAAGTATAAAAAAATGAAAAAGTTGGATAAATTTCACTATATGACATGTTGACAATTCTATGGAAAGAACTGAACACCCAGAGGAAGTAAAAATATAATTGGTGACAGTAAACAACAGAGAACAGTAAACTTATATCCTGATGCTGGGAAAGATTGAAGGCAGGAGTAGAAGGGGAGGACAGAAGATGAGATGGTTGGATGGCATCACAGACTCGAGGGACATGAGTTTGAGCAAGTTGTGGGAGTTGGTGATGGACCGGGAAGACTGCCGTGATGCAGTCCATGGGGTCACAAAGAGTCGGACACAACTGAGTGGCTGAAATGAACCAAACTGAAATTTATACTTATGACATATAAATGCTAATGCTCTTATTACACTGAGAAATTTTTACAATAAAATGAATTAGATCTAGTACAAATATGGGCAATGAGCATGAAGAAGCAGTTAATAGCTGAAGAAGGTGAATGGTCCATTAACAAATGAAAGTACAATCAAAACCACTTATAATAGCAAGACTATTCTGTTATCAGATTGCTATTGATCAAACTTTGATAATAGGTTTTGTTGTCAACTGTTTGAAGGGGAACATATTACTCTTCCAGAAAAACAGCATGTATAAATTGATGTAATCTTACAAATGCTGAAATTCCTTGAGTATTTCTAGTTCTACAAATTTATCCTAAAGTTATTGCAGAAAATAGTATAGGAATATACTTAAAAGATTTTCACTGAAAAATGATCATTTATGTGCTCCAATAAAATTGTGGTTTAAGAAATCTCCCTGCCTTCATAAAACAGTTCTGTGCAACTGTTCAAAAGTATCAGAATTATCTTTGTATTCTAGTATGGAAAGAGATATAACATTTATTATTTAGCAATGAAAGCAAGTTGTGTGTGGAAAACTTTAAAAATTGGAATGGATATTAGTATTTTGTTAAGAATAGGTACTGAGGGCCCACCTTGATGTGATACATTGAGTATCATATTCTTTAAAATAATAATCATTAATATCATATGTGTCAGTGTACAGCATTATAATTTTTGCCATCTGTGTGTATACTACAAGTCTGATTGCCATCCATACCACAATTCTAACTGCGATATATCACACCAACTTTTAGTCCCACCAAGCAGTGTTTGAGGGTTCTTTTTTCTTTACATCATCTCCAACATTTGTTTCTGCTTGTCTTTTTAAAAAGTGCCTTTGCAGTAGGTGAGAGGTGATACCTCTTAGCGCTATTGATTTGCATTTTCCTAATAATTAATGATGTTGAACATCTATTCATGTGCCTTTTTACTGTCTTTGTCTTTCGAAAAATGTCTTTTCCTGTCTTCTGCTCATTTTTTCCATTGGACAGTTTGATTTTCGCTATTGAATTATATGAGTTTTTTTTTTTAAATATGTTTTGGATGTTAACCTCTTAACAAACATATGGTTTACAAATATCCTATCCCACTCAGTAAATTGTCTTTTTATTTTGATGATGTTTTCTGTTGTTGTGAAGCTTTTTGTTTGATGGATTCCCATTTGTTTATTTTGGCTTTTGTTTCCCTTCACTTTGGAGTCAGATACACAAAAGTATTGCTCATACCAGTGTCAATGAAGGTACTGCTTAAGTTTTCTTGTAAAAAATTTCATGGTTTTATATCTTACATTCAAGTCTTTTAAACACTGTGAGTTAAGTTTTACGTATGTTGTAAGTTAGTGAACTAGTATCATTCTTTTCTGTATAGTTATTAATTTTCCCACACCATTTATTGAAAAACTAATATTCTTCCTTGTATGTTCTTTGTGCCTTATTTCTGGGCTCTCAAATCTGTTCTGTTGGTCTGTGAATCTGTTTTTGTGCCAGAACCATACAGTTTGCTTACTGTAGCTTTTTAATATAGTTTGAAATGAGAGCAAATAATACCTCCAACATTGTTTTTCTTTCTCAGGATTATTTTGGCTAAATGGGTCCTTTTGTGGTTCTTTACAAATTTTAAAACTGTTTCTTTTAGTTCTGTGAAATATGGCATTGGAGTTTTGATAGTTCATTCAGTTCAGTTCAGTTGCTCAGTTGTGTCCGACTCTTTGAGACCTCATGAATCGCAGCACACCAGGCCTCCCTGTCCATCACCAACTCCCTGAGTTCAGTCAGACTCATGTGTGAGTCAGTGATGCCATCCAGCCATCTCATCCTCTGTTATCCCCTGCTCCTCCCACCCCCAATCCCTCCAAGCATCAGAATCTTTTCCAATGAGTCAGCTCTTTGCGTGAGGTGGCCAAAGTACTGGAGTTTCAGCTTCAGCATCATTCCCTCCAAAGAAATATCAGGGTTGATCTTCAGAATGGACTGGTTGGATCTCCTTGCAGTCCAAGGGACTCTCAAGAGTCTTCTCCAACACCACAGTTCAAAAGCATCAGTTCTTCAGTGCTCAGCTTTCTTCACAGTCCAACTCTCACATCCATACATGACCACAGGAAAAACCATAGCCTTGACTAGATGGACCTTTGTTTGCAAAGTAATATCTCTGCTTTTCAACATGCTATCTAGGTTGGTCATAACTCTTCTTCCAAGGAGTAAGCTTCTTTTAATTTCATGGCTGCAGTCACCATCTGCAGTGATTTTGGAGCCCCCCCAAAATAAAGTCTGACACTGTTTCCACTGTTTGCCCATCTATTTGCCATGAAGTGATGGGATAGATGCCATGATCTTCGTTTTCTGAATGTTGAGCTTCAAGCCAACTTTTTCACTCTCCACTTTCACTTTCATCAAGAGGCTTTTTAGTTCCTCTTCACTTTCAGAGACTGCACTGAATCTGTAGATTGTTTTGAGTAATATTGACATTTTTAACAATATTGATTTTTTCAATCCATGATCCTGGAATATCTTTCCATTTGTTTGTGTCTTTTTCAGTGTCTTTTATGAAAGTGTTTTGGTTTTCAGTATACAGATTCCTCACCTCCTTGGTTAAATTTATTCCTAAATAGTTTATTATTTTTGATGCAGCTGTAAATGGGATTATTTTTCTTTATGATAGTTTTTATTAGTGTATAGAAATGCCACATATTTCTGTATATTTATTTTGTATTGTGTGACTTTGCTGAATTCATTCTATAGATCTAATAGGTTTTTGATGGAGTATTTTAGGGTTTTCTATATATGTCATATAATCTGAAAACAGTGATAGTCCTACTTCTTCCTTTCCAGTTTATTTATTATTTATTTTCTTGCCTAATTGCTCTAAGACTTCCAATACTTTGCTGAAGAAAGTGACTATATTGACAACTTTGTCTTGTTCTTAATATCAAAGTAAAATTTTTCAGCTTTCCTTTATTAAATAGGCTGTTAGTTGTGGGCTTGTCATATATCACATTTATTATGCTTAGATGCATTCCCTCTATATCTGCTCTGTTCACAGGTTTTATTGTAAATGAATGCTGAATTTTATCAAAAGCTTTTTCTCATCTATTAAGATGATCAGATGATTTGTATCCCTTATTTTTAAAATATAAACGGCATTTTAATTAGTTTCTGGATGTTAAACAATCCTTGTTTCCCTAGAATAAATCCTACTTGATCATGGTCTATGACATTTTTAATGTATTTTTGAATTTGGTTTGCTAACATTTTGTTGAAGAATTTTGCATGTATATTCATCAGCAATATCACTTGTATTTTTCTTTTGTGTGTTGTCCTTGCTTACTTTTGATATCTGTTGTAGTAGTGGCTTTGTAAAATACGTTTGGAAGATTTCCTGTCTTCAATTTGTTGGAAGACTTTGTGAAGGATAGGTATTAAATCTTCTCTGAATGTTTCGTAGAATATGTCGGTGAAGCCATCTGGTCCTGGGATTTTGTTTTTGGAAAGTTTTGATTACTGGTTTAGTCTCCTTACTAGTAATTATTCTATTCAGATTTTATACGTCATTAAGATTCAGTCTGAGAAGATTGTATGTTTTTAGGAATTTACCCATTTCTTCTAGATTGTCCAATTCATTGGTATATAGGTATACATAGTCATCTCTTATGAACCTTTCTATCTGTGGTATCAGCTGAAACTTCCCTTTCATCTCTGATTGCATTTGTTTTCTCTTTTTTTATGATGAGTTAGCTAAATGGTTGTCAATTTTGTTTATCTTACAAGAACCAGCTCTTAGTTTCATTGATCTTTTCTATTTTTTTAGTCTTTTTCATTTATTTTTGCATGGATCTCTATTATACTACCTTCTGATAATTTTGGGCTTTCGCATGTTCTTTTTATAGCTCTTAAGTGTTAAGTTAGATTGTTTATTTGGGATTTATCTTGTTTCTTGAGGTATACCTGTCTTGCTGTGACCTGGCACTCAGAACTATTTTTGCTGCCATCCAATGGATTTTGCTATATTGCATTTCTGTTTTCATTTGTTTCTAGATTTTTTTTTTCAATTTTTTCTAATAATAAAGTATGTTTTAAAGTCTTATGTTAAAGTCTGTTTTGTCTGGTATAAATATTGGCCCAACTTTTTCTTTTTGTTATCATTTGCATGGAACAGCTTTTCCCATCTGCTCACGTTCAGTCCACTCATCTTTAAATCTGAGTCTTCTACAGGCAGCATATAGATGGGTCCTGTTTTTTGTTTCCTTAGAGATGTTATTTTTTTTTAATCCATTCAGTCACTCTGTGTCTTTAAATTGGAACATTCATTCCATTTACATTTAAAGTGATTACTAATGGGCACATGCTTATTGCCATTTTATATGTATTATTTGGATATTTTATGGTTCTTTTCTGTACCTTTCTTCTTTTTTTTTGCATTTGGTAGTTTTCTTTAGTGTTATATTTATATTCCTTTTTCAATTATTTTGTATATTTAATGTAAGTTAATTCCTTATGGTTACCATGAGGATTACATATGACATCCTATAAGTAGTAGCTTATGTTAAGTTGGCAGCAATTTAGATACAAACACATTCCAAAGCTTCATATTTTACTCCACTCCCCCATATTTTGTAGTTTTGATGCCACATTTTACCATTTTTAATTTTATGCATTCCTTAAATTATTATTATAATTATAGTTTCTTTTTCGTACTTTTGTCTTTTAACCTTTATGCTTCCTTTATAAGTGAGTGACCTTTATTACTGCATTGGCCAAAAAGTTTGTTTGGGTTTTTCCATTGCAAATTATGGACAAACCTGAACAAACTTTTTCACCAACCCAATATGTACTTACCTCTTTCAGCGAGAGTTTTACTTTGTAAGTTATCCTGTTATTAACTAATGAAATTTGTTTTAACCTTAAATAAATCCCTTTAATACTTCATATAGGGACAGTTTAATGGTGATGAAATCTTTTAGCTTCTCTTACCTGTAAAACTCTTGGCATCTCCTTCAATTCTAAATGATAACCTTTCTGTGGAGAGGCTTCTTCTTGGCAGTTTTTTTTTTTTTTTTTTCCTTTCAGTACTTAGACTATGTCATGGCACTTTCTTCTGGCCTGGAAAGTTTCTGCTGAAAAATTCTGCTTATAGCCTTATGAGGTTTTTCTTCTACGTTAGTCCTTCTGCTCTTACTTCTTTTAGGATTTATTTTTTATTTTTTATTACATTTTCCATGTTTTATTCGGAGAAGGCAATGGCACCCCACTCCAATACTTTTGCCTGGAAAATCCTATGGACGGAGGAGCCTGGTAGGCTGAGTCCATGAGGTCGTTAAGAGTCGGACATGACTGAGCGACTTCACTTTCAATTTTCACTTTCATGCATTGGAGAAGGAAATGGCAACCCATTCCAGTGTTCTTGCCTGGAGAATCCCAAGGACCGGGGAGCCTGGTGGGCTGCTATCTGTGGGGTTGCACAGAGTTGGACTCGACTGAAGTGACTTAGCAGCAGCAGCCATGTTTTATTATAATGTGTCTTGGTATATGTCTCTGGACTTATCCTATTAAAACTCTTTGTGCCTCAGGGACCTAGACATCTTTTTCCTCCCCCAGGTTCAGGAAATTTTCAACTACCATTTCTTCAGATATTTTTTTTTTCTGACACTTTTTCTCTTTTTTCTCCTTCTGGAGTACCTAAAATGCAAATGATACTGTGTTTAATATTGTCCCAAAGTTGTGTTATGGTATCTTCACATCTTTAGTTTTTTCACTTTGCTCCTCTGTAAGGATGATTCTCATTGTATCTCCATTCTACTTAGTTATTTTTCTGTAGTTTTATTTTATTCTTTCAGATGGAACACATTTGTCTCTTCATTTTGGCAATTTTTTTGTTTCTGTGTCTATGTATTAGGCCTATCAATTAACTCCCAGTCTTAAAGGAATGACTTTATTTAGAAGATGTCCTGTAAGGCTCAGAACAGTGCTGCCTGGGCACAGAGCCAGACACTCAATGGGTGTCCCTTATGTGGGCTGCCCTCTGTTTTGGTAGAGCAGTGACAGCTGTGGTGGAATGGTGAGCAGGGCTCCACGTGGGTTGTAGCTGCCATGGGTGCTAGTGGTTGGGGCCATTGATTGGCTGGATAAGAGGCCCCAGCAGAGGCACAGAAGCAAGTGAGACTATTATCAGGACAGAGCATGGAGAATTTGAAAATGGCACATACCAACTGCTGCTGCTGCTGCTAAGTCATTTCAGTCGTGTCCGACTCTGTGCAACCCCATAGACCGCAGCCCACCAGGCTTCCCCGTCCCTGGGATTCTCTGGGCAAGAACACTGGAGTAGGTTGCCATTTCCTTCTCCAATGCATGAAAGTGAAAAGTGAAGGTGAAGTCGCTCAGTCGTGTCTGACTCTTCT
Source organism: Capricornis sumatraensis (assembly GCF_032405125.1). NCBI lineage: Eukaryota > Metazoa > Chordata > Mammalia > Artiodactyla > Bovidae > Capricornis > Capricornis sumatraensis. The sequence goes on from NW_027184633.1 coordinate 839,185, forward strand.
CAACCACATGGACTGCAGCCTACCAGGCTCCTTTGCCCATAGGATTTTCCAGGCAAGAGTACCGGAGTGGGTTGCCATTGCCTTCTCCACATACCAACTGCAGATATTAGTAAAGCAGCCTGATATCACATAAGTACTTACTGACAGTATAAGTACCGTATTCTTTCATTTTGTTATTTCTTTTTATGTTATTATGGAAATAATAATACCATTTTAAGGTATTTTATAAAAGTAAGCGTGAATAAATACAGAAATTACTTATCCCATTGCCTGGGTCAACTCAATAGATTTTAGCTAGCAGTATTCCTGTCATATATATTTTAGATATGCAAATATACTAATAATCACCATCCCTGGAAAATATGTGAGTGTGGGAATAGAAATAGAGAGGAAGGATAGAGGATATCAATTTTGCTTAGTTCTATATTGTAGGGGTTCTTAATGATAAGCATAGTGTTCTTTAATTATAAATCATAAATATTGTACTTTAAATGCATAATTTTTCACAAAATATTTATTTAGGACCTTATATGGACAAGGAGCATTCTGAAAAATGTATAGAAGTACATGATCCTCTGATACAGTGTTCTTATTATATTTAACTTAAAACATTGAAATCAATAGAAGTAATGTATGGGAGGGTACGATAATTGTATCTCCTGTAAACTGAAGAGCACTGGTGCTTAATATAATCAAGCAAAAGACACTAAATGATTGCAAATTTTCACTATGGCACTGTTATGTTCTCAGCCCCTTAAATGGCTTCCCCTTTCCCTTATGGTAGTCCTTATGTGACATTAGGCTCTCTTTCTCCTGTCACATTTGTTAAATTTAAATTGCTTAGCCATCAGTGTCTAAAGTGCAATAATAATCTCTCTTTTCCAAGAACTGTTTCTAACACTTCCCAAAACTTATGTAACTTCTTATCTTTCTGCAAACACTCTACAAAACTACTTTTATTCCTTATGGTATATCAGTCTTTCAAAGCTGGACATATTATAGCGTTTTTTAAGAAAGATTATCCTTAATGGTGGGCTTCTCAGGTGGCAGTAGTGGTAAAGAATCCACCTGCTGATGCAGGAGATGTAAGAGACATGGGTTCAATCCCTGGATTAGGAAGATCCCCTGGAGAAGGTCATAGCAAGCCACTGTAACACTCTTGTATGGAGAATCCCATGGACAGAAGAGCCTGGTGGACTACAGTCCACGGGCTCACAAAGGGTTGGAGACAACTGCAGCGATTTAACGTGCACATGTGCACCCTTAGTGGTGATCAGGTTAGTTTTCCCCCATCATTTTTCATGCTTTCATTATATCACACTCAGCCCATGTCACTTCCTGAATAGCACACAACAGCTTTTAACATCCTCATACTCAATATCCCAAGGCCTGGGCAGTTGAGTAATTCCATTTGGTGATGAGCATACCTACTCTGCTTCCAGGGCAGCCTAAGCTTTTACTCTCTTTTAGCCTCTTGACTTGGAGAAGGAAATGGCAACCCACCCCTGTATTCTTGCCTGGAGAATCCCAGGGATGGGGGATCCTGGTGGGCTGCCATCTATGGGGTCACACAGAGTTGGACACGACTGAAGCGACTTAGCAGCAGCAGCCTCTTGACTGGACTATGTTTATTTACCAAGAGCAATAAAAACTAAGGTGGCGTTTAGTGCCAAGTTTCTTATCTATTACTTCTCTATTATTTACTGTCATTTGCATATGATATTCTCAGTTATTCAATGATAATCTGATTTTATGTCCAACTTCTTACATGTACAAATTTTATGATGTAAATATAACTAAATATTTGAAATTCTGGCAGAATTTTACCAAGGACAGTGAATGACTTCATTGATTATTCTACAGCACTTTGAAAAGTCTGACACAATTCAGCCTAGAACTTTCCCAAAGGACTTTTCTATCAAAAATGATTAGTCAGGATTCCAGTCATAGCTCTCAGACTGCAATGTCTATACCATTCTCCAGACTAAAGCACCAAGGCTCCCTTGGCGAAATGGCTTGTTTTAGGACTAGGGCAGAAAATAGGCAAGATGAGCCTGAAACATTCTTCTGTTATCTGAGAACAAAGTGATTAAACATACACACATAAACAGGTTGATAGGCAAACTTCACTGGTGGCTTAGCTGGTAAAGACCTACAGTGCAAGAGACCTTCTTTCAATCTCTAGTTTTTTGGAAGATCCCCTGGAGAATGGAATGGCTATCTACTCCAGTAGACTTGCCTGGAGAATTTCATGGACTGAAGAACCTAGTGGGCTTCAGTCCATGGGTAACAAAGAATCAGACCCAACTGAGCACTTCACTTCACTTTAATGATGTTGAGAAACTAAAAGAGTCACCAGAAGCCAAAACTGGAATAACTTGAGTAGGAAAATAAAATTATATTGCATTATAACCCAAAGTATAAAATAAATATCCATTGGTCTGTACTTACATAAGTGAATGATTGAATAAATAAACAACTTTGTGAGGAGAGAAAAATTTCCTGTATAGAAGACTTCGAAATAATGTATGTAATCCTTAGCATTCAGGAGGATCATTTTAACTTAAGTGCAGACTATACACAGTGACATGCCTTCAAACACTGTAGTGTGGAAAGGGGGAAAGAAGAGAAACTTTACAGTGGAGAAACATGACAGACATGACCTCAGCCAGGTAGCCAAGGTCAAGATCAACAGTGATAAACTATATTGATAGTATGTAGCGAGAAATGCACTTTTCCTGTGATGCTCCTCCACACAAGGCCAAACCCATAACTCCAGTCTGATAAGGAGGAAGAAAATTCAATAAAATTCCAGTAGAGTGTAATTCTAAAAAAATAGCTGACCAGAAAACCATAAAATGGCCAAACTCATCAGAAACAAGGAAAGTCCAAAAACTTGGCACAACAAAGGAGAATCTAAAAAGACATGGGGAACCTGAATGTGATCCTAGAAGAGAAAAATACATTAAAAAAATTAAGATAATCTGAAAAAGTACAAACTTTAGCTAACAATAATATATTGATAATGCTTCATTATTATAATAATGATACATAGTAATGTATCAATAAAGCTAGTTAGTTGGAGAAGGCAATGGCACCCCACTCCAGTACTCTTGCCTGGAAAATCCCATGGACAGAGGAGCCTGGTAGGCTGCAGTCCATGGGGTCTCTAAGAGTCAGACACAACTGAGTGACTTCACTTTGACTTTTCACTTTCATGCATTGGAGAAGGAAATGGCAACCTACTCCAGTATTCTTGCCTAGAGAATCCCAGGGACAGAGGAGCCTAGTGGGCTGCCATCTATGGGGTTGCACAAAGTCGGACACGACTGAAGCGACTTAGCAGCAGTAGCAGCAGCAATGTATCAATAGTGTTTCAATTAAACTTCATTAATAATCTTATAATCTTATTAATAATGTCAGATGTTAATAATAGGAAAACTATACATGATATATGGGAACATATACATATATGTTAGAACTTTCTATACTATATTCTCAATTTTTCTACACTAAAGTCTCAATTATTCCACAAATATTAAACTGTTCCAAAATATAAAGCATATTTAGAAAATACAGTCATAAATACAAAAAAGTCTTGTAGACTTTCTAGACCTCATCACTACCACCTTTAAAGAAAATTCTTCTTTCTATCAGGGAAAAGACATTTCAACAGTTCCAACTGTCATATGCATCTTTTTTATTGAAGATTTTAAACCTAAGGTCACAGATTTAGTTAGTCAAAGATTAGAAAGTAAATAGCATCCTCTCAGAATTACAAATGTTTGCTGAGCACTTTCTACAAACTTTTGCTCAGAAAACGAACAAAAATTAGAGACCAAAATAATAGGTCTTAAGATTAAGTGATGGAAGAACCCAATAACATTGCCCTAATCTATACAAAGACACTGATTTTTTTGAAAAAGAACACTAGAAGAAAAATTTTGTTGTTTTAGCTGAAAAGATAGAATTCAAAAGCATGCAAATTACAGTCTTTATATGACAAAATGATGCTTTTCTATCATAATTGTCTTTAATATGAGCAAGAAATGTCATGTAATTTCCATAATAGAATATTCCCTTTTTATTTGACTCTATTACCAATCCCATCACTATCATTCATTCATTACTTAGAGTAATATTATGGTTTAAATTCTCAGAACTCAAATCTGCCTAACATTCTGCTTTAGCTTCATACACTTCTCTCTCCAAAGGCAGTCTCTGGATGATTCCCTTACTAAACTTTTCTGCCTGTTGATTCTGGTTCTATATTTTTCCCAAGGGCTATTTGTTTTTATTTTATTGTTAGTAGTAGTTACTCAATATTTATCAATGTTGATTTGTGTAATTTTTAATCATTAACTATATGGATATGACATTAATATTTTTATTAATATAAGTATAGTTGATGAAAAATGGTTTATAGGTTATAGGTGTATTATAGAGTTACTCACAATTTTTAAATATTACACTGCATTCTTAGTTATTATAAAATACTGGGTATATTCTTGGTGTTATGTATTTTATAGCTTATTTTATACATAATAATTTGTAACTCTTAGTCTCCTGTATCCATCTGCCATACTCTTTTCAACTCCCCAGTGATAACCACTAGGCTGTTCTCTGTATCAGTGAATCTTCTTCTTTTATGGTATGTTCACTAGTTTGTTGCATTTTTTGATTCTGCAAGTAAGTAAAATCACACAATGTATGTCTTTCTCTGTCAGACTATGTCACTTACCATAATCCCCTCCAAGTCCATCCATGCTTTTACAAATGGAAGTCAAATGTTATAATCATCAGGAAAATAAAATTTTAAATCTTAACATGAAACTATCTAGCTATTAATTGAAAGCCATATATATCAACAATCAGGAATAACATAAATTGAATGAAAAAGACAATCAATAGATACCAACACTGAGATGAAAGAGATAATAGAATTATCTGAGAAAGACTTTAGAAGTAGCCATCACTGACATATTTTATATCCAACATTCCACACACTTTCAAAAGTTTTAAAATGTCACCAAATAAAACATATAAGAAAATGAATGAAAAAGAAAAGAGACTATAGCAAAAATCAACAAAACTAAATGCTAGTCTTTGACAAGATAAATAAAACAGACAAACCATTAGCCAGACTCATCAAGAAAAAAGGGAGAAGAATCAAGTCAAGAAAATTAGAAATGAAAATGGAGAGATCGCAACAGACAACACAGAAATACAAAGGATCTTAAGAGACTGCTATCTGCAACTATATGCCGAGAAAATGGGCAACTTGGAAGAAATAGACAAATTCTTAGAAAAGTATAACTTTCCAAAACTGAGCCAGGAAGAAATAGAAAATCTTAACAGACCCATCACAAGCACGGAAATTGAAACTGTAATCAGAAATCTTCCAACAAACTAAAGCCCAGGACACAATGACCTCACAGGTGAATTCAGTCAAAAAATTAGAGAAGAGCTAACACCTGTCCTAGTCAAACTCTCCCAGAAAATTGCAGAGGAAGGTAAACTGCCAAACCTATGAGGCCATAGTCACCCTAGTACCAAAACCAGATAAAGATGCCACAGAAAAAAAATAAAACTGCAGGCTAATATCACTGATGGACATAGATGCAAAGATCCTCAACAAAATTCTAGCAAACAGAATTCAACAACGTATTAAAAAGATCATACATCATGACCAAGCGGGCTTTATCCCAGGGATGCAAGGATTCTTCAATATTTGCAAATCAATAAATTTCATTAACAAATTGAAAGATAAAAACCACATGATTATCTCAATAGATGGAGAGAAAACCTTTGACAAAATTCAACATCCATTTATGATAAAAGCTCTCCAGAAAGCAGGCATAGAAGGAACATCCCTCAACATAATAAAAGCCACATATAATAAACCCACAGCAAGCATTATCTCCAATGGTGAAAAATTGAAAGCATTTCCCCTAAAGTCAGGAACAAGACATGGGTGCCCACTCTCACCATTACTATCAACATAGTTTTGGAAGATTTAGCCACAACAATCAGAGAAGAAAAAGAAATAAAAGGAATCCTGACTGGAAAAGAAGTAAAGCTCTTTAACTGTTTACAGATAACATGATCCTTCACATAGGAAACCCTAAAGACACCACCAGAAAATTACTAGAGCTAATCAATGAGTATAATAAAGTTGCAACAAGGATATAAAATTAATATGCAGAAATCCCTTTCATTCCTATACAATAACAATGAGAAAACAGAGAAATTAAGGAAACAATTCCATTCACCATTGCAACTAAAATAATAAAATACTTAAGAATAAATCTACCTAAAGAAAAAAGAAAAGACCTATACGTAGAAAACTATAAAACACTGATAAAAAAAATCAAAGATGACACAAATAGATGGAGAAATATACCATGTTCATGAATTGGAAGAATCAATATAGTGAAAATGAGTATACAGCTCAAAGCAATCTATAGATTCAATGCAATCCCTATCAAGCTACCAACAGTATTTTTCAGATAACTAGAACAAATGCTTTCACAATTTTTATGAAAATACAAAAAACCTTGAATAGCCAAAGCAATCTTGAGAAAGAAGAATGGAAATGGAGGAATCAACCTGCCTGACGTCAGACTATACTACAAAGCCACAGTCATCAAGACAGTATGGTACTGGCACAAACACAGAAATATGGATCAATAGAACAAAATAGAAAGCCCAGAGATAAATCCATGCACCTATGGAGACCTTACAGAGAAGGCAATGGCACCTCACTCCAGTACTCTTGCCTGGAAAATCCCATGGACAGAAGAGCCTGGTAGGCTGCAGTCCATGAGGTCACTAAGAGTCGGACATGACTGAGCGACTTCACGTTCACTTTTCACTTCATGCATTGGAGAAGGAAATGGCAACCCACTCCAGTATTCTTGCCTGGAGAATCCCAGGGACAGAGGAGCTTGGTAGGAGGCCATCTATGGGGTCACACAGAGTTGGACATGACTGAAGCAACTTAGTGGCAGCAGCATGGACACCTTATCTTTGACAAAAGAGGCAAGAATATACAATGGAGAAAAGGCAATCTCTTTAACAAGTGGTGATGGAAAAACTGGTCAACTACCTGTAAAAGAATGAAACTAGAACACTTTCTAACACCATACACAAAATTAAACTCAAAATGGATTGAAGATCTAAATGTAACCAGAAACTATAAAACTCTTAGAGGAAGACATAGGCAAAACACTCTCTAACGTAAATCACAGCAAGATCCTCTATGACCCACCTCCCAGAATAATGGAAATAAAAGCAAAAGTTAAAAAATGGGACCTAATTAAACTTAAAAACTTAGGCACAATGAAGGAAACTATAAGCAAGGTGAAAAAAATAGCCTTCAGAATGGGAGAAAATAATAGCAAATGAAATAGATGACAAAGAATTAATCTCAAAAATATACAAGCAGCACATGCAGCTCAATACCAGAAAAATAAACGACCTAAACTGGGGAGGGAGATGGGAGAGAGTTTCAAAAGGGAGGGGATATATATATACCTATGGCTGATTCCTGTTGAGGTTTGACAGAAATCAGCAAAATTCTGTAAAGCAATTAACTTTCTTTCTTTTTTTTTTTTTGCTAGCAATTAACTTTCAATAAAAAAATTAATTGAAAAATAAATCCTGGCGAAAATGTCCATCAGGATTTTCTTAAAAAAGAAAAAAGCCAAAGAACTAAACAGACATTTCTCCAAAGAAGGCATGCAGATGGCTAACAAACACATGAAAAGATGCTCAACATCATTCATTATCAGAGAAATTCAGATCAAAACCACAGTGAGGTACATTCCATGCTGGTCAGAATGGTTGCCATCAAAAAATCTACAAAAAATAAATGCTGGAGGGGGTGTGGAGAAAAAGAGAACACTCTTACACTGTTGGTGGGAATGCAAACTAGTACAGCCACTATGGAGAACAGTGTGGAGATTTCTTAAAAAGCTAGAAATAGAACTGCCATATACCCAGCAATCCCACTGCTGGGCAAACACACCAAGGAAACCAGAATTGAAAGAGACACATATACCCCAATATTCATTACAGCACTGTTTATAATAGCTAGGACATGGAATCAAAATAGATATCCATCAGCAGATGAATGGATAAGAAAGCTGTGGTACATATACACAATGGAATATTACTCAGTTATTAAAAAGAATACATTTGAATCAGTTCTAATGAAGTGGATGAAACTGGAGCCTATTATGCAGAGTGAAGTAAGTCAAAGAAAAACAGCAATACAGTATATACTAACACATATATATGGAATTGAGAAAGATGGTAATGATGACCCTATACACGAGACAGAAGAAGAGACATAGCTAAAAAGAACAGACTTTTGGACTCTGTGGGAGAAGGCGAGGGTGGATGATTTGAAAGAATAGTGTTGAAACATGTATATTACCGTATGTGAAATAGATCACGAGTCCAAGTTTGATGCATGAAACAGGGTAGTCATGGCCAGCGCACTGGGACAGCCCTGAGGGATGGGGAGGGAGGGATGTGGGAGGGGAGTTTGATATGGGGGACACATGTATACCTGTGAGTGATTCATGTCAATGTATGGCAAAGACCACTAAAATATTTTAAAATAATTAGCCTCCAATTAGAATAAATAAATTAGTTTAAAAATATATTTTAAAAAATGAACATTTTTGAATTTGAAATACAATATAAACCAAAATGAAAAGCAAAATAAGACCACAGAATGGAGGGTACCAAGAGAGAATCAGTGAACCTGGAGATAGAGTAGATAAGTGAGGTAAAATTTCTGATGAAATGTTACCATCAGCAGAATGTGGTAAGCTATGTGCATATAATTAAGTGCTTAGAGTAAATGACTTATACAGTTATTCAAAGAAATACACTCAAAAGCACTGTAGATAAATAAAAATGGAATTTAAAAAACATTTAGATAACCCACAGAAGACTAGAAGAAAACAAAGAACTCACAGAAAAAATAATCGTAAGTAACATACATGAGAACAAAATTTTAATGGTAACCTTGATCCCTAACAGGTTTATAATTATAATTATAATAAATGTAAATGGCTTAACATATAATTCAAATCAGCAATGTTAGCATACTTAATGGAGAAACAGGACTCAAGCGTTTGCTGTCTTTTAAGCTCATTTCAAATATAACAATTCAGGCAGGTTGAAAGTACAAGAATATCAGATTTATACCATGTAAACATTAATCAAGATTGCTGAGAGAACTATCAAAACCTCAGCTATGCAGATGACACCACCCTTATGGCAGAGTGTGAAGAGGAAATAAAAAGCCTCTTGATGAAAGTGAAAGAGGAAAGTGAAAAAGCTGGCTTAAAGCTCAACATTCAGAAAATGAAGATCATGGCATCTGGTCCCATCACTTATGGGAAATAGATGGGGAAACAGTGGAAACAGTGTCAGACTTTATTTTGGGGCTCCAAAATCACCGCAGATGGTGACTGCAGCCATGAAAGTAAAAGAAGCTTACTCCTTGGAAGGAAAGTGATGACCAACCTAGATAGCATATTCAAAGGCAGAGACATTACTTTGCCAACAAAGGTCTGTCTAGTCAAGGCTATGGTTTTTCCAGTGGTCATGTATGGATGTGAGAGTTGGACTGTGAAGAAAGCTGAGCGCCGAAGAATTGATGCTTTTGAACTGTGGTGTTGGCAAAGACTCTTGAGAGTCCCTTGGACTGCAAGGAGATCCAACCAGTCCATTCTGAAGGAGATCAGTCCTGGGTGTTCATTAGAGGGACTGATGCTGATGCTGAAACTCCAATACTTTGGCCACCTCATTCAAAGAGTTGACTTATTGGAAAAGACTCTGATGCTGGGAGGGATTGGGGGCAGGAGGAGAAGGGGTTGACCGAGGATGAGATGGCTGGATGGCATCACCGACTCGATGGACGAGTTTGCGTGAATTCTGGGATTTGGTGATGGACAGGGAGGCCTGGCGTGCTGCAATTCATGTGGTCACAAAGAGTCAGACACGACTCAGTGACTGAGCTGAACTGAACTGAACTGAAGTCCCAGAAGTGCTCTAAAATGACTTCACATCATTTCAGGTTTCTTAAATTTATTTCAGGTGTAAATGAATATACAGAATATCCAGATAGAGTTGATATCAACAATACAGAGAATCATGGGGAAATGCATTCCATAATTTTTTATCAAATATATAGACTCTGTGACTAGCTCTGTACAGGCTCCAGAATTTATCAGAGCTTTATTTGGAAATTTACTGATAGGAAAATAGATGTTTGTAAATATGAAGAACTACACTAAGGGAGTGATATGTGCAGTTGCTTCAGTCTTGTCTAACTCCCTGTGACTCGATCCTATAGACTCTAGCCTGCTAGGTGTCTCTGTCCATGGGGATTCTTCAGGCAAGAATACTGATGTGAGTTGCCATGCGCTCCTCCAGGGGATCTTCCTGACCCGGGACTGAACCATCGTCTCCTGCGGCTCCTGCACTGCAGGTGGATTCTGTACCACTGAGTTACCAGGGAAGCCCACACTGAAGGACCGCACCATCCCAATTTACCTGAGTTGATGGAAGTGTTAAAATGGCACATTACCAAGGGATCTACTACTTTAGAAGTATGTAAAATAAAACCTTAAGCGAATTTGTTATGTTATAAAGTTCTAGTTTGGAAAACTCAGCAGTGGACACATGACTGGAAAAGGTCAGCTTTCATTCCAATCCCAAAGTAGGGCAATGCCAAAGAATATTCAAACTACCAAACAACTGCATTCATCTCACACTACCAAAGTAATGCTCAAAATTCTCCAAGCCAGGCTTCAACAGAACGTGAACTGGGAACTTCCAGATGTTCAAGCTGGTTTCAAAAAAGGCAGAGGAACCAGAGAACAAATTCCCAACATCCGTTGGATCATAGAAGAAGCGAGAGCATTCCAGAACAAAACATCTACTTCTGCTTTATTGATTACACCAAAGCTGTGTGGATCACAATAAACCATGGACAGTTCTGAAAGAGACAGGAATAGCAGACCACCTGACCTGCATCCTGAAAAATCTGTTTGCAGGTCAAGAAGCAACAGTTTGAACTGGACATGGAACGATGGAATGGTTCCAAATTGGGAAAGGAGTACGTCAAGTTTGCATATTGTAACCCTGCTTATTTAACTGCTCTGCAGAGTACATCATGAGAAATACTGGGCTGAATGAAGCACAAGCTGGAATCAAGATTTCTGGGAGGAATATCAATAACCTCAGATATGCAGATGACACCACACTTAAAGGCAGAGTGAAGAACTAAAGAGCCTCTTAATGAAAGTGAAAGAAGAGAGTGAAAAAGTTGGCTTAAAACTCAACTTTTGAATAACTGAGATCATGGCATCTGGTCCCCTCACTCCACGGCAAATAGATGGGGAAACAATAGAAACACTGAGAGGCTTGATTTACTTGGGCTCCAAAATCACTGCAGATGGTGACTGCAGCTATGAAATTAAAAGATGCTTGTTCCTTGAAAGAAAAACTATGACCAACCTAGACAGCATATTAAAAAGCAGAGACATTACTTTGCCAACAAAGGTCCTTCTAGTCAAAGCTATGGTTTTCCAGTATTCATGTATGGATGTGAGAGTTGGATTATAAAGAAGACTGAACACCGAATAATTGATGCTTTTGAACTGTGGTGTTTTTTGGAGAAGACTCTTGAGAGTCCCTTGGATTGCAAGGCGTTCCAACCAGTCCATCCTAATGGAGATCAGTCCTGAGTGTTCATTGGAGGGACTGATGTTGAGGCTGAAACTCCAATACTTTGGCCACCTGATCCAAAGAACTGACTCATTGGAAAAGACCCTGATGCAGGGCAAGATTGAAAGCAGGGGGTGAAGGGGATGACAGAGGATGAGATGGTTGGATGGCATCACCAACTTGATGAACATGAATTTGAGCAAATTCTGGGAGATGGTAATGGACAGGGAGGCCTGGCATGCTGCAGTCCATGGGGTTGCAAAGAGTTGAACACTACTCAGCAACTGAACAGAAAGTTCTAGTTATTTGAAATTTTTGAAGTCAAATTTGTCTTTATATTTATTATTTTTATCTTATCAAAAACAGTTTAAGTGATCAGAATTGACTATTACATAGTGTGTCAATAATAAATTAACTTGTTTCAACATGATCTTGCTTTGTTTAAAAGGCAAACCATTTAACATCATAATAATACAAGTCTGTTCCCAAACCACTGATGCCAAATAGCTGAAATTGATAGGTTCTTTGAAAACTGACAACATCTACCTGAAATAAAACCAAAACCAAAATGGTGTCCTTTTCATCATAGGGGAATAGGATGCAAAAGTAAGAAATCAAGAGGAACCTGGAATAACAGTCAAGTTTGGTCTTAGAGTACAAAATGAAACAGGATAAAGGCTAGCAGAGTTTTGTCAAGAGAACACACAAGTAATAGCAAATACCCTTTTCCAACAACCCAAGAGACTCTATACATGGACATCACCAAATCATCAATACTGAAATCAGATTGATTATGTTCTTAGCAGCTGAAGATGGAGAAGCTCTATACAGTCAGTGAAAACAAGACCTAAACTGCCTGTGGCTCAGATTATGTTTTCTTTTTGCAAAATTCAGGCTTAAATTGAAAATAAAGTAGGGAAAACCACTAAACCATTCAAATATGACCTAAATCAAATGCCTATAATCATAAGGTATTTGATTTAGGTAAAAAACCATGGCAATGAATAATAGATTCAAGAGATTCGATCTGGTAGAGAGAGTGCCTAAAGAACTATGGATGAAGGTCCGTAACACTGTAGAGAAGGCAGTGACCAAAATCATCCGAAAGAAAAAGAAATGCAAAATGGCAAATTGGTTGTCTGAGGAAGCTTTATAAATAGCTGAGTAAAGAAGATAAGTGAAAGGCAAGGGAGAAAAGGAAAGATATACCCAACTGAATGCAAAGTTCCAGAGAAGAGCAAAGAGAGAGAACAGTTCAGTTAAGTTGCTCAGTTGTGTCCAAATCTTTGTGACCCCATGATCTGCAGCACGCCAGGCCTCCCTGTCCATCACCAGCTTCTGGAGATTGCTCAAACTCCTGTCCATCAAGTTAGTGATGCCATCCAACCATTTCATCCTCTGTTGGCAGGAGGAGGAGAGAAAACAAGGCTTTCTTACATGAAAAATGCAGAGAAATAGAGGAAAACAATAGAATGGGAAAGACTAGCGCTCTCTTCAAGAAAATTAGAGATACCAATGGAACATTTCATGCAAACATAGGCAGGATAAAGGACAGAACCCGTAAAGACCTAACAGAAGCAGAAGAGATTAAGCAGATGGAGAGGAGATAAGGACAGAGGTTCAGAAGTGAGGGAACATGTGTACCTGTGGTTATTTCTTGTTGACATATGGCAGAAATCCATCACAACATTGTAAAGTAATTATCCTCCAATTAAAAATAATATTTTTAAAAGCAGATGGGACAAGAACACACAGAAGAACTCTATAAAGATGGTCTTAATGACCCAGATAATCACAATAGTGTGGTCACCCACCTCAAGCCAGACATCTTGGAGTGTGAGGTCAAGTGTTCCTTAGGAAGGAACACTAACAAAGCTAGTGGAGGTAATGGAATTCAGCTGAGGTATTTAAAATCCTAAAAGGTGATGGTATCAAAGTGCTGCATTCAATATATCAGCAAATTTGGAAAATGCAACAGTGGCTCAGGACTGGAAAAGGTCAGTTTTCATTTCAATCCCAATAAAAGGCAATGTTAAAGAATGTTCAAAGTACCACACAACTGCACTCATTTCACATGTTAGGAAGGTTGTGCTCAAGATACCTCAAGCTAGGCTTCAAAAGGGCATGAAGTTCTTCTACAATAGTACAAGAACTTCCAGATGTATAAGCTAGGCTTCAATGAGTCAGAGGAACCAGAGATCAAATAGTCAACATTTGTTGGACATGGACAATAAAAGAGAGTTCCTGAAAAACATCTGCTTCCTTGACTAGGCTAGGAAGCCTTTGACTGTGTGGCTCACAACAAACTGTGGGAAATTCTTAAAGAGATAGGAGTACCAGCCACCTTACCTGTCTCCTGAGAAACCTGTATATGGGTTAAGAAGCTATTAGTTAGAACCAGACATGGAATAATGGACTGCTTCAAAATTGGGAAAGGAGTACAGTAGGGCTGTATATTGTCACCCTGCTTATTAAACTTCTATTCAGAGTACAAAATGCTGGGCTGGATGAATCACAAGCTGGAATCAAGGTTGCAAGGAGAAATATCAAAATCACAAAGGTGCAGATGATACCAGTCTAATGGAAGAAAGTGAAGAGGATTTAAAAGCCTCTTGATGAGAGTGAAAGAGGACAGTTAAAAAGCTGGTTTGAAAGTCAGCATTCAAAAAGCTAAGATCATGGCATCAGGTCCATCACTTCATGGCAAATAGAAGGGGGAAAAATTGGAAGCAGTGACAGATTTTATTTTCATAAGCTCAAAATTCACTGCAGATGGCGACTCCAGTCTTGAAATTGAATGAAAGAATTTTTAAAAAGCTATGATAAACCTAGAGAGCATATTAACAAGCAGAGACATTATTTTACCAACAGAAGTGGTGATGGTGAAGTCGCTCAGTCATGTCTGACTCTTTGCGACCCCGGGGACTATAGCCTACCAGGCTCCTCCGTCCATGGGATTCTCCAGGCAAGAATACTGGAGCAGGTTGCCATTTCCTTCTCCAGGGGATCTTCCCGACTCAGGGATCGAACCCAGGTCTCCCGCATTGGAGGCAGACGCTTTAACCTCTGAGCCACCAGGGAAGCCCTCCAGCAAAAGTACGTATAGTCAAAGCTATGGTTTTTCCACCAGTCATGTACAGATGTGAGAGTTGTATCATAAAGAAGGCTGCGTGCCAAAGAATCGATGCTTTCTAATTGTGGTGCCGAAGATGACTCCCATGGGTCCCTCTGACTGCAAGGAGATCAGACCAGTCAATGCTAAAGGAAATCAAAACACTGATTAATCATTGGAAGAACTGATGTTGAAACTGAGGCTCCAATACTTTGGTCACCTGATGCAAAGAACTGACTCATCAGAAAAGACCCTGATCCCAGGAACGATTGAAGGCAACAGAAGAGGTTGACAGGATGAGTTAGATAGATAGCATCACCAATTCAATGGACATGAATTTGAGCAAGTTCATGGAGATAATGAAGGACAGAAGAGCCTGGTGTGCTGCATTCCATGGGGTCACAAAGAGTTGGACACAACTTAGTGACTGAACCACAACAGCAGCTTTATTTTAGCATGAATCAATTACCAATAGTGCTTCAGTTGCCACTTTTTTTGCAAGATGATTTTGTAGTAATTTACTATTTCCAGATATTTTCTGAACATACTTAAACTCCACAAGCTTCTGTACTTCCTCAAAAAAGGCAATACTAAAATTCTTTGGATAAAAGAAAGCCTCATATATCTAAATTTCTATGTCTGTAGAATTTATAAACCAAATATGAATAACTGGATTTGAAAAAAAAAAGACAGTTATTTGAAGGATATGAAAGGACATGTAATATAAATAACAGCTGAAAAATAAGACTTGGGAAGGAAAAGATATTTCTCTCATAGGGACCACTTAAGATTTCATTAAGACTCTGTCCTTGGAATAAAAGCATCTGTATTATTTCCTTTCTGAACTCTATTCTTACTGGAAAGTAATAGAAGAAAAATTCCAATTTGGTTTGATGGCACAAATCTATCATTTCAGTTAAGAACAAAAGAAAATATCCTGATCTAAAGACCAACCATGTAGTAGATACAGAATTCTATAAAAGTACACTGAAATGATTTGAATTAAACCAAGAGAATGAATGCTGGGTGGGTAAAATGCAAAAAAAAAAAAAAAAAAAAGCAAAAACAGTTAATGAAGTTACCTCAAAAGACAAAGGAAATAAAATTTGTGAACGTCTAGTCAGTTAAGACGTCCTTATGTTGTTGTTGTTTAGTCGCTAAGCCGTGTCTGATTCTTTTGCCACCCTGTGGACTATAGCCCGCCTGGCTCCTCTGTCCATGGCATTTCCCAGGCAAGAAGACTGGAATGAATTCCCATTTTCTTTTCCAGGGGATCTTCCTGACCCAAAGATTGAACCCATGTCTGCATTGACAGGCAGTTTCCTTATTACTGAGCCACCTGGGAAAACCAAGATATCCTTATTCTACTGGATAAAACACTTATTTTAGTAATAATATTTAACAATAGGAAGTTTAAATGAACTGTTATTTCACCTTGAATGAAATACTTAAACTTTTCATTTGTCAGTATTTCCTTGGGGTTTTTGGTACATTACAATAGTCCAGTGGGAGTGTATGTGGATAAAGAAGGCAAGATTTTGGTAAAATTCTTGGTAAAATATTTGGTAAAATATTTTCTTTCCTAACAAAGGGATAATAATAATATTGAAAACACTTATATGACTTCTGAAGAGAATTCTCAGTAAAGCCTTTTCCTTGTTTACTGATACTTGCTTTTAGGATTGTTGATATATGTTATCATACTGAGAGTTAGTTTACCAACTAAAAGGACAACTTAATTTACTCTCGTAAAGAATTCTAAATGCATAAGCCAGTACATTTGATACCCAGGTTGAAAAATAATGCAAAAATGGTATCTTCAAATTCAAATTCCCTTTCTTCCCTACTTGAATAAATGAGGCCATCAAAACATCTGGTTATTTTAAGCCAAAATATGAGGAGTCATATCTGACTCCTTCCTTTCCTTTATACCTAATTCTCATCTATAGGAAGTCACATTGTTCCTGCCTGAAAATAAAGGCTGAATCCAAACTGTTCTCTCCAGTTTTATATTAATATCACCCCACTTTAGCCACCATAGGCTGCAATAGACTCTTCTTGCTGTATTCCATTTTCTTACCTCTTTCCCACAGAGCAGTCAGTATGATCATTTTAGTGCCTAAATTAGATCAGATCACTTTCTTTTCAAAACTTTTGGTGGCTTCTGTCACAATCAAAATAAAATCCAAGCATCTCCACAACCACGGAACATCTGGTTCTTGCTTGTCAGTCTCCCATTCACTCATAAGCCCCACCCTCAGTGGACTTCTTTCTAATCCTCTGCTTCACAAAACTCTTCATTCCATGAAATCATCATATTTGCCTTTTATTTTCCTGAAATTGTGTATCATAGATGCTAGTTTTGCACAGAGGCCTTCCTTGATTAACTCTATCTAAAAATCACCTCTATTATTCTTTATTCTCACTTCCCATTTTATTTATCTGATAAATTGTATTATGTAATTTTGCGTCACATGTCTTTTTCTTTCATTAAAATAGATGCTCCATGAAAGGCCAAAACTTGATCTTTCTTACAAATGATACATCCCATCTTTGAACACAGACATAATTAACAAGCACTCATTAAATATTTCCTTGGAAGGAATTTGAAGAGAAATACAAATGGGCATTTGAAATACCAATTGCAAGAGAGATAACTACTAGTTATTTATGTCTTGAATTGGATATGAAAAGAGTGTTTGGTAGAAAAAGACTGAGAAACTCAGATTATTTATACTATTTTTCATTATGGAAAATAACCAAGTAGCCACTAACTGCATAATATATGGAATACTTTGATTTATTATACTTGATTAACCCATTTTCTAAATGTCCCCTGTGTTCCAGGAATCCAGCCAGGACCCTGAATAGCAAATGGGAAAAGGGAAGAAGTAGCATGAGTCACAGGTCCTCCTAGACATCGAACAGGTAAAGTTCTGAACTGACGACATTTCAGCAGAGCTACGCAGCAAAGGATGCTATCTTTCACAAAATCCACCAAAGTCATCTTTTCAATTGTTGTATGTTTTCTAGTTTCTGTTGCTTGCACCCACTTCAGTGGTCACAGATTCCTTGTTTGTGTCAAGCCTCTGCTGAATGACTTATCATGAGTTTGTATCCATTACTTGCCACTCTGACTCTACAAGATACTCATTTCTCATGAAGGCTCAGCGTTTATCTGAACTGCAGTTATTCAAAGCCTGAACGTGAATTTTCTGTCATTTCTCTTCACTTGATCCCCCTTATAAAATAATCAGATTTACAGGATGATTCAGAAAGGTAAAGCAGTCCTGACTTGGGGTTTTTGATGAGGTGTTCAACAAGAGCAGCTCTTTCTTTCTCTCTCTTTTTAAAATGCCTGTCCTCATAACGCTCTTGGCCCAGCTAAAATGTTTTGTGGTAACCCAAGATTTTTCTTAACAGTCTCCATATAAGCTAGTGATGTATAATCTGAATTACAGGTACTCTGTGAGCCCTTGGAAGTGACATGAAAAATCTAGTGCACTGAAGTTCTATATCTTACGACTTTAAACTCCTATATCTTAGGTCTCTTTTAGCTTTGTATTACTCACAGTGCACTAACTCAGAAGCGTGGAGTCTGTGTCTATTGCTTGAATGGTTTTTTGTCATCTTGCTGTGTACTCATCTGAGTAAACTCTAAAGGCATTCATATGGGTGTAATCATGAGGTTATATGGTTGCTTTCAGCATACAATAATTGCTTCTCCAATGCTGACTATCATTGAACAGAAAACCCTCAGTCACCACAAATTTTCTATTGCAAAGTATCAAACTTATCTCACTACATATGCTAAGTATAATCATGTTAAAATTGTATGACCTATAAGTTCAAATTATAAATTAAATAATATAAAATTTTAGATTCTAATTTTATTTGAATATTTTAAAAAGGCCTTCCCAAATATATCTTTCATAGAGCCACTAACATTCTTATTGTCTGATGATTTATGAAACATGTTAGCTTAAGAAAATGGGTCTTATAAGCTGAAAACAGTAAAGCCTTTTTACCAAATCAAGTGATAGAAAAGTATCACTTGATTTTTAGTGACTAGTAATACGCATAATAGAAAAAAAAAGTGAGACTGAAGGGGTGGGTGCTTTTCTTAGAATAACCGTAGGGCTTCAGTCTTGCTGTAGATTCTCCACTTCCTCATACATCTAGTTAGGACGAGTTATCCTATATGCTCCAGGGATTAATCAAGAATGCAAACAATCCTGGTGAGAGGTGCTGGGGCTTTAAATGAGTGTACCATGGATATATGAGACTTTAAATTCTTAAAATTAGCAAAATAATATTTGGTAAACATCAATAGTAACTGACTAAATATCGTGACCGACACACCGGAAGGGTAAAGAGAGAGTTTTACATAGATGTTTTGTAAAAGATTTGTCCTGAAACAACCTCAGAGGCCAAATCTCAAGAGTCACCAATGTAACAGAACAATAACTGTATTTCCTGAACTTCACTATCCAACTGAATAGTCCGTTTAGCTTAATAAGTCTAAACCTGCCAAGTTAAGTCAATTTTGTAGTTTCTTTGGATTGATTTCCACACTTCCATTAAGGTTTTTTTTGTTTCTCCATTTAAAAACTTGAGTATATCTTTAATATAAAGTACGTTTTTCAGCTGCTTGCATTTCGTGTACACTGAGATCATACAATAACCCAACAGATAATGCCAAAAGACCATTGGAGGTAGCACAATTGGCAGAGAAGAGAGGTTTTTTTCAAAAATCAAACTGAGAACAGTGTGCAAAAGCCAAAGATTTTGAAGTGGAACAGCTTTTTCAAGCATCATTTATTTGCCTAATCAATCTGAAGTAAAATTTCAAGATGGGGGGTTTATTTTCCACAATAGTGAGAATCTAAAAGTTGCTTTAACCCATGTCTGAGATTCACTTTAGCCTTCCCTTCTTTGGAAGGCTAAGCTCTGGAAACTCACAAGAGCACTTCAGGCATCAGAGGGGTATGGGAGAACGCCTCTTGTACTGTGACTGAATCATGAAGTGATACTGTCTTCTTTGACCCCAGACTTCAGATTTAACAATGTAGCATAGACACTTGTAACAGAAGAAAAATAGTTTGTATCAGAAAACAGTATGGTTAAACACAGGTGTCTAAAAGGAGACAGCCCTTCACTATGATTTCAAATAAGGCAAGAATTCAACCTAAGGTAAAATTTTGACACTTGAACTCTTTTCACCATCTCTATATTTCCTATTAAGGCAAAAGCAGCTCACTTCTCTTTTTCTTTCTTTCTTTTTTTTTTTTTTTTTGAGTGAACTTGTTATGATCTATCTATTGCTCCCTTAACCTAATCTTTATTGACAACAAAATTTTTATTGCTATTAATGTTAGAAAAATCCTAACTTTTTTCAGTTCAGTTCAGTTCAGTCGCTCAGTCATGTCCAACTCTTTGTGACCCCATGAATAGCAGCATGCCAGGCCTCCCTGTCCATCACCAACTCCCGGAGTTCACTCAAACTCAAGTCCATCGAGTCGGTGATGCCATCCAGCCATCTCATCCTCTGTATTCCCCTTCTCATCCTGCCCCCAATCCCTCCCAGCATCAAAGTCTTTTCCAGTGAGTCAACTCTTCACGTGAGGTGGCCAGAGTACTGGAGTTTCAGCTTTAGCATCATTCCTTCCAAAGAACACCCAGGCCTGATCTCCTTTAGAATGGACTGATTGGATCTCCTTACAGTCCAAAGGACTCTCAAGAGTCTTCTCCAACACCACAGTTCAAAAGCATCAGTTCTTCGACACTCAGCTTTCTTCACAGTCCAACTCTCATATCCATACATGACCACAGGAAAAACCATAGCCTTGACTAGACAGACCTTTATTGGCAAAGTAATGTCTCTGCTTTTGAATATGCTATCTAGGTTGGTCATAACTTTTCTTCCAAGGAGTAAGCGCCTTTTAATTTCATGGCTGCAATCACCATCTGCAGTGATTTTGGAGCCCCAAAAATAAATTCTGACACTGTTTCCACTGTTTCCCCATCGATTTCCCATGAAGTGATGGGACCAGATGCCATGATCTTCGTTTTCTGAATGTTGAGCTTTAAGCCAACTTTTTCACTCTTCTCTTTCACTTTCATCAAGAGGCTTTTTAGTTCCTCTTCACTGTCTGCCATAAGGGTGGTGTCATCTGCTGATTTTATTAAAGATGGTTAAATATGAAACTGATATGGGATAAGTGGTATATTCTAATTTTATACTTACCTTGCATGTATCTATGTTGTCTGTTGTTTAGTCAGTAAGTCATGTCCAACTCTTTTGCAATCCCATGAATTGTAGCCCTCTAGGCTCCTCTGTCCATGAGATTTCCCAGGCAAGAATACTGAACTGGATTGCCATTTCCCTCTCCAGAGGATCTTTCTGACTCTGGGATTGAACTCACATCCCCTGCACTGGCAGGTGGATTCTTTACCACTGAGCCAACAATCAAACCTGATAAAGTATAACAATTTTGAAATATAATTTATTTGCATATGAAAAAGAGAAGCTGTAATTCATGTTGTTTTAAAGATGAAAACAAGCCAAAAAATCAAGAGGATAGATAAAGGATTGGGTAAAACTGACAGAGCACAAGGTAAAGAAC
Source organism: Capricornis sumatraensis (assembly GCF_032405125.1). Classification (NCBI taxonomy): domain Eukaryota; kingdom Metazoa; phylum Chordata; class Mammalia; order Artiodactyla; family Bovidae; genus Capricornis; species Capricornis sumatraensis. The sequence goes on from NW_027184633.1 coordinate 860,674, forward strand.
ATGAAAGGAATTACAAGGTGAAAGATGGCTGATTATGTATTTATAGAAAGACACATTTAATACGTACTCACAGCTTTCTTGGAGATTATAAGAAAGGTAGTCTGAATTATTTATGCTTCATGTTTTTATATACAATGTTTAGTAAAGTTGGACTGCAAGGAGATCCAACCAGTCCATTCTAAAGGAGATCAGCGCTGGGTCTTCTTTGGAAGGAGTGATGCTAAAGCTGAAACTCCAGTACTTTGGCCACCTCATGCGAAGAGTTGGCTCATTGGAAAAGATTCTGATGCTGGGAGGGATTGGGGGTAGGAGGAGAAGGGGATGGCAGAGGATGAGATGGCTGGATGGCATCACCGACTCAGTGGACATGGGTTTGAGTGAACTCCGGGAGTTGGTGATGGACAGGGAGACCTGGCAAGCTGCGATTTGTGGGGTCGCAAAGAGTCGGCCAAGACTGAGCGACTGAACTGAACTGATAATGCTTGTTACATTGTAACACATTTTTGTATTAAATATTAATACAGAAGTGTCTGTTAATCATTTATTATATTCATAATAGATTATTTCTTCCTGAATTATTTAGAGTACAATATTTTTTTCAAAGGTTTTGTTTTGAAGGACTTTTAGTCTTGTGAAAGCAGGAAACATAATACATGTCAGTGTCTAAAAGGAGTAATTATGTTTTTCATTGGTGGCTCAGCTGCTAAAGAATCCACCTGCAATGCGGGAGACCTGGGTTCAATCACTGGGTTGGGAAGATCCCCTGAAGAAGGGAAAGGCTCCCCACTCCAGTATTCTGGCCTGGAGAATCCCATAGGGTGTATAGTCTATAGTATCGCAAAGAGTCAGAAACGACTGAGGGACTTTCACTTCACCAATAGTGCAGTATCCTCTCACTGCTCGTGGGAAAGGAGCAGTGCAAGTTACAAAGGACAGCTACATAGCCTATGAGCCATAATTTTCTCTTACTAAAAAGGGTGAAAATAAAATTCACTCACAAAATTTTGACAGTGAATTATACGGCAACATGTTACTCTTGTTAGGTCCATTAATTTCTGTCCACTTATTATTATAATTTAAAAACTGTTTCCCTGAAAGTATTTAAGAGAACATTAAATCAATAAATGTCAACACCTCATATAAAATGCAGATGATTTATTTCCTTACTTCATCTAGACAGATAATTGCTTAGAATCAAATGGGGATAAACTGGAATTAAAGGTAACTAGATCAGTCAATTATAATCATGTGTATAGTCCAAAAGGTAATATAAAGAACCAAAGGCATTTCTTTATTGTTGAAACCTGGTACAAAACTGGTTTATAGTTTTTATTTATTCTTATTCTTCATGCAGTTTCAGAGAAATACTTCATACCTTCTTATGTATAAAACAAGAAAGCTCCTCGAAGCAAAAGCTGGAGAAAAAAATAATTAAAAACTGACTCTATATTTCTTTAATAATACATCTTTAAGGATCAAGAAAATAAGTAAATCAGTTAATAAGCTATTTTATATAGAAAAGGAAAGAATAATATAGATAGATTCTTAAGCATGTGTCTCTGTGCCCTGTCCAGAAAAAAATTATAACACCTTGAACAACTAGCTCTAACCTATTTTTTTTTTCAAAAAACGATTTTACAAATAAGGACATTAAGGCCATTAAGGCCATTCTTTACAGTCAAAGATGGAGAAACTCTATGCAGTCAGCGAAAACAAGACCAGGAACTGACTATGGCTCAGATCATGAACTCATTGCAAAAATTCAGGCTACATTGAAGTAGGAAAAGACACTAAAGCATTCAGTTCAGTTCACTTCAGTCACTCAAGTCGTGTCTGACTCTGCAACCCCATGGACTGCAGCACGCCAGGCTTCCCTGTCCATCACCAACTCCTGGAGCATTCAGGTAAGACCTAAATTAAATCCCTTATGAAAATACAGTGTAGGTGACAAACAGATTCAAGGGATTAGATCTGATACAGAGCCTGAAGAACTATGGACAGAAGCTCATGACATTGTACAGGAGATGGTGATCAAAACCCTCCCCGAAAAAAAGAAAGGCAAAATGATTGTCTCAGGAGGCATAACAAAATTGCCGAGAAAAAAAGAAGTGAAAGACGAAGGACAAATGGAAGGATATACTCATCTGTATGCAGAGTTCCAAAGAATAGCAAGGAAAGATAAGAAAGCCTTCCTCAGTGATCAATGCAAAGAAATTGAGGAAAACAATAGAATGGGAAAGACTAGAGATCTCTTCAAGAAAATTAGAGATACCAAGGGGAAATTTCATGCTAAGATGGGCACAACAAAGGACAGAAATGATAGGGACCTAACAGAAGCAGAGGATATTAAGAAGAGGTGAGAAGAATACACAGAAGAACTATAAAAAAAGATCTTCACGACCTAGATAACCACAATGGTGTGATCACTCATATACAGCCAGACATCTTGGAGTGTGAAGTCAAATGGGCCTTCGAAAGCATCACTACAAACAAAGCTAGTAGAGGTAATGGAATTGCAGCCGAGCTATTTCAAATCCTAAAAGTGTTAAAGTGCTGCATTCAATATGCCAGCAAATTTGGAAAACTCAGCAGTGGCCACATGATGGGAAAAGATAAAGTTTCATTTCAATTCCAAAGAAAGGCAATTCCAGAGAATGTTCAAACTACCACACAATTGCACTCAGTTCACATGCTAGCAGAGTAATGCTCAAAATTCTCCAAGATAGCTTCAACAGTACTTGAACCAAGAAATTCGAGATGTTCAAGCTGGTTTTAGAAAAGGCAGAGGAACAAGAGATCCAATTGCCAACATATGCTGGATCATAGAAAAAGCAAGAGAGTTCCAGAAAAACTTCTTCTGCTTCAGTGACTATGCTAAGGTTGTTTATTGTGTGGATCACAAAAACTGTGGAAAATTCTTCAAGAGATGGGAATACCAGACCACCTGGCCTGCCTCTTGAGAAACCTGCATGCAGGTCAGGAAGCAACAGTTAGAACTGGACATGGAACAACAGACTGGTTCCAAATAGGGAAAGGAGTTTGTCAAGGCTGTATATTGTCACCCTACTTATTTAACTTATATGCAGAGTACATCATGAGAAACGCTGGGCTGGAAGAAGCACAAGCTGGAATCAAGATTTCAGGGAGAAATATCAATAACCTCAGAGATGCAGAGGTTTCACCTAATGGCAGAAAGCAAAGAAGAACTAAAGAGCCTCTTGATGAAAGTGAAACACGAGAGTGGAAAAAGTTGATTTAAAGCTCAACATTCATAAAACGAAGATCATGGCATCAGGTCCCATTATTTCATGGCAAATAGATGGTGAAACAATGGAAACAGTAACAGATTTTATTCTCTCGTGCTCTAAAATCACTGCAGATGGTGACTCCAGCCAAAAAATTAAAAGATGCTTGCTCCTTGGAAAAAAAGTCATGACCAACCTAGACAGCATATTCAAAAGCAGAGACATTACTTTACCAACAAAGGTCTGCCTGGTCAAAGCTATGTTTTTTTCCAGTGGTCATGTATGGATGTGAGAGTTGGACCATAAGGAAGACTGAACAATGAAGAATTGATGCTTTTGAACTGTGGTGTTGGCAAAGACTCTTGAGAGTCCCTTAGACAGCAAGGAGATCAAACCAGTCCATCCTAAAGTAAATCAATCCTGAATAATCATTAGACAGTCTGGTGCTGAAGCTGAAGCTCCAATACATTGGGCCACCTGATGGGAAGAGCCGACTCATTAAAAGGATCCTGATGCTGGGAAAGATTAAAGTCTGGAGAAGGGAACTACAAAAGGTAAGATGGTTGGATGGCATCAGTGACTCAATGGACATGAGATTGAGCAAACTCCAGGAGATAGTGAAGGACAGGGAGGACTGGCATGCTGCCGTCCACGGGGTCACAAAGAGTCGGACACGACTGAGCGACTGAACAACAACGGGCCCCAGAATGTTAAAATTTCTCATCAAAAGTTAGGCACAAATCTCTTACTTCTAGGTACTTTGCTGTATATTAGTTGTGCTAAATATGTAAAGAATCTCACTTAATTATATGCATATGCCAAACTTCGTTCATAATAAACATAAAGTGAAACCAATGAGGGGAACTCCTAGTAACACAACCCATACTTATTTATATATATGGATACACCTTTTGTCACAGATGTTAAATATGATTTGATATTTAAATATAGTACAGTATTATACACAATATGATAAATATAGTAGGAAAAGTTCCTTTCCTTACAAATCATAATTTGATCTGCTTTATAATCTAGGAGAAAAATAGATTCAAAGAAATAGAAGTTAGCTTTCATTTACTATTTTAGCTTTGGACCAGATACATATCCCAAGCATTTACCTTCAAGTATTTATGCTCACAAATTAATACAGCAAGGGCAGTGCTGCGTCCTTTTATAGATCTTTTAAATGAGAAAATAATGATCTTGCTGTTGATGATTTAACCTTCATTTATTCAGCAAGATTCTTCTACTTTATAGATAACTCTTTGAGAATGCATAAAGCTTAACAAAGCAGAGATTTTGCTTTTTTGGTTTTAATTTGCTTTTTTTTTTTTTGATTCCCTGTAATTGTCATTTTAAAAAGAGCTTAAGCAAAAAATTAAATATCTTGAAGACAAAATTAGAAGTCTATAAACCTTCCTGGCTTGGAGTCCTCTAACTCAACTTTGAACTGTATAGGTCCTGAAACTAGGATGGCTTGACAATTCTTGATAATTTGATGATTCTCCCTCTCCTTTTTTTCTTTTTTAATGATGTCTTTGTCTTTCAAACGTTCAGGCTAAGATTCCTGTCAGTTTACTGCACGAGCAAGTCTGTTTTCTGGCTATTTCCATTAAGGATTGTGCATAATCCAGACTGTGTTTGCTGAATCCCCGAGCATGGAAGGGCGGAGCAGTGCGTCTGTGGATCTGTGCTCTTGTTCCCGTATGTGAGATACCTTGTCAACGATGTGATGATCAGAGAGCTTCACAGAGAGCTCAGTAGCAGGACCGTGCACACCTTTTCCTCAGTTGAGGTAGTTATAGAGTCTGCTGAGACAAGCTCTTTGTCCCCTCAGGCAATAATCTTTAATCCTTCAGGGCTCCAAAGAATGGATCTCATTTCTTGAACTCCAATGATATCAATATTTGAAGCTTTATTCCTCTGCTAAGAAAGAAAGGAAAGAAAAAGAGAAGAAAGGAAGGGGAGAAGGAATGAAAGAAGGAAGGAGGAAGGAGAGAGGAGATACATTTTTATATCAATTTTCCTTTGAGGAAAAACATTGAATCTTATTTCTTTCTTTAAGTAAACATTTCATCTTAAATATCTCCCAGGTGTAAAGAATTATATCTCTTTTGTTTGTTATAAGCATATGTTCTAATACTGGCATTGGAAACATCCTGAAAATTTTTAGAGCAGGAATTCCTGAGCCGTTTCAATGAAAATTTCATCCTTTAGTGTTGTAGTTTTTTGTTCTTTTAATGTAGAAGTTCTTTAAACAAACAGCCTAGATGCAAAATAATGATATGTAACTCCGATATAGAATCACATGTGAGCTCAGTGTGTCGGTTGTGTCCGACTCTTTGAGATTCCATGGGCTGTAGCCAACCAGACTTCTGTCCATGGAATTTTTCAGGCAAAAATGCTGCAGCAGATTGCCATTTCCTGCTCCAGGGATACAATCACATATAAAGTAGCAATTATTTGCTGTTCATATAAATAGGAAATGTAGCTACATAAAAATATTTCCATTTAAGTAAAGTTTAATAGGGCAAGAAAAGTAAAGAAAATGGATTGTCACTCAAAATAGCATTTAATGCAAAATGCTGATTATTTTTCTCCTAAATTTTTCTAAATTTATTGCAATAAAATTGACATATAGCACTATGGCGAAGTCGCTCAGTCGTGTCCGACTATTTGCTACCCCGTGGACTGTAGCCTACCAGGCTCCTCCGTCCATGGGATTCTCCAGGCAAGAATACTGGAGTGGGTTGCCATTTCCTTCTCCAGGGGATCTTCCTGACCCAGGGATCGAACCCAGGTCTCCCGCATTGGAGGCAGACGCTTTAACCTCTGAGCCACCAGGTATACAAGTTAGTAAAGAGGCCATCTGCAATGCAGGAGACAAGAGTTTGGTCCCTGAATTGAGAAGATCCCCCGGAGACGGAAATGGCAACCCACTCCAACGTCCTTGCCTGGGAAATCCCATAGACAGAGGAACATGGTGGGCTGCAATGCAGGGGTCACAAAAGAGCTGGACATGACTATCAACTAAACAACTATATAAGTTTAAGGTACACAGCATAATGATCTTACTTTAAGTGTATTGTAAAATGGCTATAAGTGGTTAACCTCCATAATCTCATATAGATACAAAAAAAGAGGAAAAAATGTTTGTTTGTTAGTTTGTTTTTATGATGACCACTCTTATGATTTACTCTCTTAATAGCTTTCAAATGTGTCATTCAGCAGTGCTAACTGTGCGTGTGCATTGCATCCCTAGTGCCTGCGTGTGCACAGGGGCTCAGGCTTGTCTGACTCTGCCACCCTTTAGATTCTATCCCACCAGGCTCCTTTGTCCATGGGATTTTTCAGGCAAGAATACTAGAGGGGTTGCCATTTGCTCCTCTGTGGGCTCCTTCCCAGCCCAAGGGTTGGACTGCATCTCCTGCATTGCTAGTGGACTCTTTACCTGGTGACCCCCTCCTATTTACCTGTCTTATAACTGAAGTTTGTACTTTTTCAACCATTTCAACCACCTTCAGCCATTCCCTCCTCCCGCCACCTACCGCCTCTAATAGGTACAAACCCTTATCTTTTTTGAGTTTGGTGGGGTTTTTTGTTTTGTTTTTGGATACCACGTGTAAGAGCAATCATTCAGAATTTGTGTTTCTGTCTAATTTATTTTGCTTAGCATAATGCTCTCAAGTTCCATTCATGTTGTCACAAATGGCAGATTCCCTTCTTTTTAATTCCTGAAAAATACCCCGTTGTTGTATGTGTGTCACAACTTCTCTATCCTTACGTCTTTATTTGGACACATATTGTTTTTACACCTGGCTATTGTAAATAGTGCTGCAGTGAGCACAGGGGCGCAGATACCCCTCGACTTAAGGCTTTTGTCTTAGTTGGATGTATCTTATGGATTGAAGTTGATGGCTTGTATAAGCAGTTCTATTTTTAAGTTTTTGAGAAGCCTCCATACTGTTTTCCCTAGCAGCTATACCAATTTGCAGTCACAGTAACGGTGCACTTGGTATCCCTTTCTTTTTTAATGGTAACCATTTTAGTAGGTATGAGATAATATCTTGTGCTTTCACTCCATTTCTCTGATGATTAGTGATATTTAACATCTTTTCAAGTACCTGTGGCCTTTCATATATCTTCTTTTGAAAAATGTCCATTCAAATCCTCTGCCCAGTTTTTAATTGGATTATTTGGAAATTTTTTGCTATTGAGTTATATGAATTCTTTATATATTTTGGGTATTAGCCTGTGGTCAGATACATAGTTTGCAAATACCATTTCCCATTCCATAGGCTGCCTTTTCGTTTTGTTAATTGTTTCTTCTGCTGTGCAGAAGCGTTTCAGTTATGGTCCTACAAGTGTATTTTTGCTCTTGTTATTTGTCCTTTACATGTCACATCCAAATCATCATTGCCAAGAGCCCTGTCCAGCCTTTTTTTAAAAAACTATTTTCTTCTAGGAGTTTTATAGTGTCTACTCTTATATTTAAGTCTTTAATACATTTTTATTTAATTCTGAGTAGTGTAAAATAGGTGTCTCATTTCTTTTATGTATGAATATCTAATTTTCTCAAAAATGCCAATGTCATTACCAGTTAACTTTGTTGCCTGTTACAAAATGAGCATTTTTAAACTAGAAGTTTGTACACAAAAGGGCATTACCTCAACATTTGCATACAAATGGTTTGGTATGGTTTGTTAATAACTTACATGTTGATGGTAGAAGCAAAAACTTCATATTTTCTAAGATTTTGAAAAAAAAAAGAAGGGAGCAGATCCAGTAAATTCCCAGATCTAACATCTCAGAAAGAGCAGCCCCTCTTTTATATGAATCTGTTCTGCATCCAGAGAATTCACAACTGTCTGTGCACTGCTGTTTAACAAACCAAGTGGCACGTCTGTGACCTCGTCACTAGTGGGAAGGGGAAGGAGAGGAGCAATCAGTTCAGTTCAGTCGCTCAGTCATGTCTGACTCTTTGCGACCCCATGAACCACAGCACGCCAGGCCTCCCTGTCCATCACCAACTCCCAGAGTCCATTGAGTCGGTGATGCCATCCAGCCATCTCATGCTCTGTTGTCGCCTTCTCCTCCTGCCTTCGACCTTTCCCAATATCAGGGTCTTTTCAAATGAGTCAGCAGTTAGAGGAATCAAATTGGTCTCATTGTCAAAGAATCTGGTGCCTCCATTTAAATAAACATTCAATTTGTTCCACTGGTGGTACAACATACATCTCTTTTGGTTTGCTTTGAGAAATTTTGGAGGCTGCTGTGTAAAATACAGCTCTCTAAATGAAATAGAGAACATAATTAATATAATCTTGCTTTGCTATACCATGGGTATTGAATTCAGAAATTCTCCCTTTTTTGGCTCACTAATTAATTTGTTAATTTATTCATTATCTATTGAGCAGCTGAGCATCAGAAGTTGATAAGAAATAAACAAACTGTACCCTGGAGATTCATATAATGCACATTGTTTTGTCACTGCAGATTTTCTGTCTATTATGAAAATAGGGATGTTATCATCAATTAAGAAAATTTAAGATAGATGAGAAATAATAAAGAAATCATTATAATCATAATAGTTATTGTATTATACTGACTATATTCATAAGCAAATATAAGATAGAAATAGTACATGTATTACCACATTTGGTGAGATATATTTCCTTTATTTAATAAATAATGAATGTGAAAACCTTAGCAAAGTATCTGATCCAGTGCAAGTATTAAAGGTATGGTTGCAATTGTAATTCTTAATATCAAGGACTATTAATATTATTGTTTCTATATTATAGCAAAAAAATGTTCCTATAGTGAAAATTTTAGGTCCCAAGTAGTTCAAATGATAAAGAATCTGCCTGCAATGTGGGAGACCTGGGTTTGAAACCTGGGTCAAGAAAATCCCCTGGAGAAGGGCATGGTAACCAGCTCTAATATTCTAGGATTTCCCAGGCAGTGCTGGTGGTAAAGAACCCACCTGCCAATGCAGAAGACATGAGAGATGTGGGTTCGCTCCCTGGGTTGGGAAGATTTCCTATGGTAGGAAATGACAACCCACTCCAGTATCCTGGCCTAGAGAATCCCATGGACAGAGGAGCCTGGAGGGCCACAGTCCATAGGGTCAGAAACATTTGGACATGAATGAAGTGACTTAGCATACATGCAAACAGATGATAGAGGCAGAATTAGAATATAGCTCTATCTGAACAAATATAACAAGCTAATAGCCTTGCTTTTGGCTTTTACTATGAACATACTAATTTCCTAGGAACATGATATATGGCGTATATGATTCCCAACTTCTCTTGAGTTTTGAATTCTCTTTTGCTTCCTATTTCTGCCTAATTTATATTAAGAGCATCTTAAGGGCTTACTCCTTGGAAGGAAAGTCATGACCAACCTAGACAGCATATTAAAAAGCAGAGACATTACTTTGCCAACAAGGTCAGTCTAGTCAAGGCTATGTCTTTTCCAGTGGTCGTGTATGGATGTGAGACTTGGACTGTGAAGAAAGCTGAGCACTGAAGAATTGATGCTTTTGAACCGTGGTGTTGAAGAAGACTCTTGAGAGTCCCTTGGACTGCAAGGAGATCCAGCCAGTCCATCCTAAAGGAGATCAGTCCTTGGTGTTCATTGAAAGGACTGATGCTGAAACTGAAACTCCAATACTTTGGCCACCTCATGTGAAGAGTTGACTTATTGGAAAAGACTCTGATGCTGGGAGGGATTGGGGGCAGGAGGAGGAGTGGACTACAGAGGATGAGATGGCTGGATGGCATCACCAACTCGATGGACATGAGTTTGGGTAAACTCTGGGAGTTGGTGATGGACAGGGAGGCATGGTGTGCTGCGATTCACGGGGTCACAGAGTCGGACACGACTGAGCGACTGAACTGAACTGAAGGGCTTGGTCAACAAACAGATACCTGAGAGTTTGAAGAGGAAATAATGTACAAACCTGATGTCTAGGTGTGGGATGCAAGGAGACTGAGAATTAAATTTCATATGCTCTGTTTATGAATTGGGTTGTAGAGACTCATGTCAATTGTGTCCAGATCAGATGAACTTTAAAAGAAAAGGTGATATTTGGCTTTCTAAGGATTTGACTTGGTTGTCTTATTAATAGATTTCTCAGTGTGTAAAAATGGAGGGGTATCCTTGATAAAGAGCATGATTGCTTGATGTAGGCCTGTGGCTACATGAAGGAGGAATAATTCGAGCTGTGCTCTCCAATATGGTAGCCATTGTGCACATGTGTTTCTTCATGGATCACAGTCTTGTTGGGGCAAAGGAGCTTGCATAACTCAGTGCAGCTGCAAGTCATGCCATGCAGGGTCATCCAAGATGAAGAGTCATAGTGAAGAGTTCTGACAAAATGTGGTCTCCTGGAAAGGGAAATGGCGACCCACTCCAATATTAAAAGTATTTTTAAAGTGTTTTTTACAGTCCTTTCTGAGAATAAACTCCATTGAAAATGAGAAGGTTCCATTGTGTCTTGCCTTGTGCTGCTGCTGCTGCTGCTAAGTCGCTCCAGTCGTGTCCAACTCTGTGCAACCCCATAGACGGCAGCCTACCAGGCTCCCCCGCCCCTGGGATTCTCCAGGCAAGAACACTGGAGTGGGTTGCCATTTCCTTCTCCAATGCATGGAAGTGAAAAGTGAAAGTGAAGTTGCTCAGTCATGTCCAACTCTTAGCGACACCATGGACGGTAGCCTACCAGGCTCCTCCGTCCATGGGATTTTCCAGGCAAGAGTACTGGAGTGGGGTTCCATTGCCTTCTCCAGATGTGTGTGAAATAATATTTAATATCTTAGTTTAGAGACATTAAAATTTACTCATTTTTACTTTCATTAATATAGTTACTAGAAAACTGTAAATTATGTATGGATCATGAATAATATTTCTCTTGGACAGCACGGATCTAGAATTCCTTGAGGAGCTTAACCATGATGTAAGAAGACGATGGACAGGAAATAGAAAATCCCAGGTGAAAGACTACACGTGCAGAGCCAGGCAACGCCACACAGCGGTGAGGAGCTGTTTCATTGGAATGTGAAAATGGTCGTTCAAGACCAGGGAAGTATCACTGGAATCACAGTCTCTCCTTGAGCAGCTCACGAGGCTCCCACAGTATAAATCACCCCCTTGCTCCTCACTCCATCACCATCACCACCCAGGGATAGCCCCAAGGCCCTACTGTCACTGGGAGAGTCCTCATGGTGTGGTGACCAAAATACGGGTTGACCAAAATTTTGTGTGAGATTTTCCTTAACATTTTATGGAAAAACTCAAACTTTTTGGCCAACCCAATACATATGGCAATAGGAAAGGTATTATACATATACATGTACATATACATATACATATACATATACATATACATATACATATATATATATATATATATATATATATATATATAATATATATATATATATATATATATATATATATATATATATATATAATTTCCACCCTCTATATATCTTCCACAGAGGGTCTTTAGGAAGGTAAAAAAAGGTCCCAGAGGGCCTTTGGGCTTCCCAGGTGGCGGCAGTGGTGAAGCATCCACTCGACAGCACAGGAGGTGTTAAAGAGGCAGATTCAGTCCGTGAGTCAGGAAGATCCCTGGAAGAGGGCATGCAGCCCACTCCAGGATTCTTATCTGGAGAACCCCATGGACCGAAGAGCCTGGCGGGCTACGGTCCATGGGGTCGCAAAGAGCTGGATGCGACTAAAGCGACTTAACACACACAGAGGGCCTTTAATTTGGTATTCTGTCATTGATTGTTCTGTTGTTTATTATGGATTTAAAAAAAAAAGGATTTGGTATAAAATTCTAGCTAGTAGAAATGCAAAACTGCCCCTCCCCACTAAAAGATGTTATCCTCATGCTACAGGAATCTCAAATGTCATGGTTAAATATATAACATATAAAAATGGTATTTTTGTCTCCTATAAAATAGAATTACTAGTATTATCATTGTCTAACCTATTTCTGGGCTTCCTTTGTGGCTCATCTGGTAAAGAATCCACCTGCAGTGCAGGAGACCTGAGTTCGATTGCCTGGAGAAGGGAAAGGCTACCCACTCCAGTATTCTGACCTGGAAAATTCCATTGGCTGTATAGTCCATGGGGTCACTAAGAGTCGGACATGACTGAGCAACTTTCACTTCACCTATTTCTCCTTTGAAAAAAGTATAACAAGAAAGAAAATATATAGTAATAGAAAGGAGAATATATATGGAAATGATAACATATCATAAATAAGTAGCCATCCTTTCAAATGAATTATTGCACCTTGGGCACTTGTACTATAAAGGTGTTTATAAACACCACCAACAGAAAGAATTGGGAATGTAATATCACTAAGACCATTAGATGCCATCAAGATTGTTATCATTTACTGAAAATGCCAGTTAGAAATTTAAGGAGGAAAGGGGAGACAAAAAGAGTCCAATTAGGAAGACAGGATTAATTTCTTTAAGAAGTGTACTTGCTCAGCTGCTTGACATTACATTCTTTCCATAACAAAGCCGCATCTGTCACCACTTATCTTCTCTGAAAAATGGTTCCTATGAGCAAGACAGGTATCAGACTGCAAAATTTTATAAGTAAAAAATTGTTCTTTTGTTTTCTATCTTTTTCTTCATAAATTATTTCCTATATTCTGTTTTTCAATTCTTCTGTTTCCCATTTATTACAAAAAAAGTTGTGGTTTCTGTATATTAAAGTGTCTTGGTGCCTCTCTCACACAAAGAACTGCCAAAGTAGAGAAATAGTTCATGATGTAGGGGATATTGTATTTCTAAAGCTGTTCAGCTTGCGTTCATATTTTTTCACATGGTTATTTATGGTTGCTTTACATGTGGCCTATGAGAAATGTCTCTATTTCTAGACAAAGCAACTTAGTTAGCCTAGTATTGATGTAGTTGATATACTCACTACACTATTTAGTTTGAATTACAAACAGCAGTGAAAATTATGTTTGGACCTATCCAGAAGTCAGAACTCTGTGACCAGATATAGTTCTTTGCTTACCCAATATTTTCCATGTGGACCATATGGGCAAACAAGAGGGATGAGAAGGCCTGTGATTTACAAGCAGTTGTGAGTTAGAAATTATATCTCTTATCTCTCTCTTCCTTTCAGGGATAAACCTTGTATTCAATGTCTAGTTTTAAAAAGTGTGAGGATGATATCTCAAAGATTTTCAGAAACGTTTTCAGGAATTGAGTTTCCTTCCTTAATGAATATCCGGGATTGAAACTGAGAAATATTGTTTTATGTTCCACAAATTATCCTGGTGGCTACTTGTTACTCAGTCGTCAAGTTGTGACCGACTCTGCGACCCCATGGACTGTAGCACACAAGGTTCCACTGTCCCCCACTATCTCTCAGAGTTTGCTCAAATTCATGTCTATCGAGTCAGTGATAGTATTTAACCATCTCATCCTCTGCCACCCCCTTCTCCTTTTGCCTCCACCAGATGAGGAGATAGCAACTCACTCCAGTATTTTTGCCAGGAGAAATCCATGAACAGTACCGGTGGATACTAATCACCTCCCAAATGCGCCTGGTTCTGGACTGCCTTCATTATTTCTTGGTACATCTTGAAATGTGGTTCCTTTGTTTTAATGATGTTAAATAATGTTCTTTCCCCTCAGAGCACTTTCAATTAGTAATGGTATATTAACTAGGAAAATTATTTAGTTATTATCTATATTCCTCATATCATCATAGTGCTATAAAAAGAGAAAACGTATCTGTTTTCACTAATATTTATACCCTCATTTTCTAAAACAGTGCCTGGCCCAGAGGTGTTTGTTGTTTAGCTGCTGAACTGTGCCCGGCTCTTTTGCAACCCCATGGACTGTAGCTTGCTAGGCACCTCTGTCATGGGTTTTCCCAGGCAAGAATACTAGAGTGGGTTGCCATTTCCTTCTCCAGGGGATCGTCCCGACCCGGAGATCAAACCCGTATCTCCTGCATTGACAGGCAGATTCTTTACCACTAAGCCACATCTAATATTTGGAGAATTAAAGCACAAATGCTCAGTACTCCTTTCTACTAAGTTGACAAAACTTTGTCATTAATTTCCAAAAGCTCACTACAGGACAAGATAAAACAAACTTTCTCTCCAGAAAATAAGTAGATCACATAGAAAGTAGCTTAGCCCTGCTAAGTATTCAGCAGGACTCATTAGAATTAAAGACTCTGCTTATGTCTCCCCAGTGAAATACAGAGGTATACTGTTACCTTATAAATCCAATCCAAACAGGAACCCCAGAGAGATGATGCTTTGTATCGTCCTCATATTTTCTGCCACAGGATGTTTTACATTGATTCTCGTCGAGAAGAAACCTCATCACCACTCAGAGTAACAACACTCTGGGAATAAGGACAATGTAGGCTTAATTGCCAACAATAAATTTTCTAAACTCTTAGCTGATGTTGAATGAAAAAAATTATGAAGTCTCTCACCTGAAGTAAACTCAAGCCTCAAGATTTACCTGTCAGTTTTCAGGCGATATAAACTGTGAAGAAATATGTTCAATAAATGACACTGCAGTCAGAAAAATCCAAACTTTGTGATATTCCACTGAACAATTCTTTTTTTTTTCAATAAAAAAATTGCAAGTCGAAAAAGAGGTATTATGGGAAAATATAATTAAATAAATATGAATTATTCACAATAAACACTTAGAAGAAAACTGGGGAATATTGATCTCATTTGTATCCATATTAAGTCAAATTATGGTTTAATCTGTATATTTTGTGATAGTATTAAGGAAATAGTAATTTTTAAATCAGGTAATATATTGTGGCTACATTTTTAAAAATTCATATCTATCTAAATAGAATCTTTAAAATCTTTAATTCATTGACATCATTGACTTGAACCTAGAAAGTGAGCAAATGTGCTGCTGTGCTGTGCTCAGTCGCTAGATCCTGTCTGACTTTTCGCGACCCCGTGGACTGTAGCCTGCCAAGCTACTCTGTCCATGGGATTCTCCAGGCAAGAATACTGGAGTGGGCTGCCATTTCCTTCTCCAGGGGATCTTCCCGACCCAGGGACTGAACCCAAGTCTCCTGCATCTCCTGCATTGGCAGGCGATTCTTTACCACTAAGCCCCTGGAAAATCCGCAAATTAAACAAATATCATCAAAAACATTTTAAAAAAGAAAATATACATGTCCCATTCATTTAATACCACAGCAAGCAGAGCCAACTTTTCACACTTTTTCTTGACTCGTCTGAGGGTATCTGATCCATATATTTCATCTGCAACATTATGGTCTTTTACTTTCCTACCAGTAAATTTCAGGATAAAAAGTCACACCTTCATTTCACAATAGTAAAGAATTTCAGGCAAGGGGTAACTGATTGTGTCTGTATTTAGAACAGATTAAAAAAATTAAGAAAGCAACAGAAAAATAATTATTCATTAAGCTTCCACTGGGAATTTGTTGTGAATGATGCCCCAGTTTTAATGTTGGTAATCCGGTCAAATTTTTTGTGTCCCAAGAATATATTTTTATATAGAACTTCATGAGAATTATTTGAAATGATCAGATTCTAATTTTTTTAATTTGAAAATTGTTTTTAAAAACAAGCTTCAAAATATGTTAATTGAATATATTACTCATTTTTAATGATTAATTAAATGGAGAAGGAAATGACCACCTACTCCAGTATCTTGCCTGGAAAATTCCATGGACAGAGGAGCTTGGCAAGCTGTAGAGCTATACAGTCCACAGGGTCGCAAAGAGTCAGACGTGACTGAGCACCTAGCACAGTCATTTTTAAGGGTATTAAGAAAGTGACCTATAAAAAGAAGTACCAAAATTTCATCAGGACAGGTAACTTCTAGATTGATGTGTATTACAGTTTTTTAAGAGATTGAAGTCTAATTCACGGAGATGACAGTATTGAAAATTATAGCAGACCCAAGATTTTTTAACTGCTCGTTGCATTTTAAGATATTATTTTTTTAATAGAAACCCACTAGTGGAGCAATGGTATATACAAATGTTTCCTTCTAACTGCGTGATTTATGGGAATGAAAGTAAATTATCTTTGATAAGTTACATAATATGGAAAAAAATTAACTTTCTACCCAATCATAGTTTTGCTATGTAGTAGTTGGAAAAAAAATTATTTTTTAAGTGTCTTTCCATGACCCAAGCCATGAATTTCTGCCTTGGTATCAAAGCATAATATCTAAATCATATTTTTTTTTAGATTTTTCAGTGATGTCAGTACACTAAACCCTTGCATAATTTCTATGTACATAATTTATGACAATTATCTCACATTATAAAAAACTGAGTTTGTTTGCATATGGACTTGTAATTTCCTAGTGATTTAAGAATTAATGGTATCATATAGACATTGTCTTGAAACATTTCTTGTTTGATAAAAGGACAGAGTTTATTAACCTTGGTTTAGTTGTCTGTCAAGCACTTTAAAATTTTATCCTTTTGGTTTACTAATTCTTTTCTTCATTTATAAATGTTGATAATATTTAAATAATTTGAACAACATTGGTATGGGGGCTTTTATTCTTAACTTACCAGTAACTTATAATAATTTCATATTTGATGAAATTTCACATATAATTATAATAATAATAAAATTGACTTATAAAACATTATTATAAATATTAATCAATATGCATAATCCAGGAAATCAAAAAGAAAAGCACACATTTATTCTTCTTGCCATTATAATACATTGTTGCTATTCCCTTATCCTCTGTCCTTAAAGAAAATTCAAGGATTTTTACCCAGAAAGTTTACCTGTTTGAGTTTTCTTGGAAAAAAAATAAAATCAGTTACAACAAAAAACAGCATATACCTAATCAGAAAAGCTCAAAATAGTGAAGGTATAACTTTCAATAGGTTCTTGATTTGAAAAGTATTAATTATATGTCTGGCAAAGTGATTGTCCCTAATGTACATTTCAAGACATCTGTGAAAACTCATAAAGGACATGCTAAGAATAATGTAACACACATATTCTTTATATCTCTTTAACTGGTAATTCCACTAGGCAGTCTAATAATTCTTTGTGAGATAATGATTTAAGCTGTGAACGAGATATCAAATCTTCATATAAGAAACAAAAGTAATAGATTTTTTCCCCTCAATCTCAAAATCCAATTGTATATAAATTGCCTATTAAAGACTAACATCTAAAACATTTTTTATAAAACATAAATGTCTATACCAATGCCTACGACAAAGGCTGCTATAAGATCAGTTTATGTTTACGGCCGTTATAGGTTAGAGATATCGTCTCTGTGACTCTGCTATACAAGTGAAATTCTGGTTTAGACTTGCTATGTTCTTGAAATTACAATAAGTGTTATGTATTATCATTTATTATAAACACTTTTTATGGAAGTAGAACAAGCATATAGAAAACTTTAACAAATTGAATATTACTAGCACGCCAAAATTCCTCCTTGAGGTATCTCCCAGTTACGAATACTTCTTCCCAAATTAGTTATTCCCCTGATTTCTGATGCTCTATAAAGGATTTTTTTTCCATAAAAGTTTTGTCCAGTTTTGAACTTAATATAAATTTTGTAGGAGTTCTTTTTTCTATGTACTTTATAGAAAGTATGTTAGTGAATTTTGTGAGAATGCATCTTACCGCATTTAGCAGTAGATTTTCCATTTTCATTGCTCTAGAATATTTAATTCTATTAATACATCACAGATAATTCATTTATTCTACCGTTGATAAGAGACTGGGTAGTTTACAGTTCTTAAACATCATAAATGAAGCTGCTAGATCACCCTGATGGACATGAATTTGAGCATACTCTGGGAGAGAGTCGAGGAGGGAGGAACCTGGCATGCCATGGGATCACAAAGAGTCAGACACAACTTCAGTCAACAACAAAGGTCCCTCTTACAAGAAACTTCTGGGTCCCAGGGTATGCCTATAACTAAGTGCTTTTGCAAAATACTGTACCAGTTTAGACTCCGACCACTAGCTATTCTGTATATTTGCCCGTGGTAGGTGGTGTTAGTCCCTTAAAAATCACTCAGTGTCCAACTTTTTGCAACCCATGGACTATAGCCCACCAGGCTCCTCTGTCCATGGAATTTTCAAGGCAAGAACACTGAAGTGGGTTACCATTCCCTTCTGCAGGGGATCTTCCTGACCCAGGGATCAAACCCAGGTCTCCTGCTTTGCAGGCAGATTCTCTGCCATCTGAACCACCAAACTTGACTTTTTTTTCCCCTTTGGTATTGTACCATTCAATTGAGAAGTGAATTTGTCTGTTATTTAGAACAATCCATTACTCCCATATTGTTTGAAAATAGACATAACTTGTTTCAACAGTCTTTTCTTTATACAACAATTTGTGGGTCAGGAATCATCCGTAGCATAGCTAGCGTAAATGACACACTGAGTGGGTCATTACCAAGTAATAATCATGGAATGAAAGTCATAAGAGTAATGTCCAGAAAGAACAAAGAGAGTAAAGGTTTTATTTACTGAACTTCATGTATATATAATATCAATAAAACAAATTATTGAATATAAATGTGGAATTATTATATATTACAGAAAGGAATATTATAGTGAGTTAGTATTTCTTAGTTTATTACTGTGTCTTTTAAAGATTATGAAAATATCATATATTTAAAGTTGTAATGAGTTATAATAAATTTACATTTTCTATTTCAAAGTATTAATCTGTTGATATATCAATGACTTTATCAAATGAATCTTCTTAAAATATTTATGGTTATAGGCAATATAACTAGTAACACTATGACTACTTATAGTAATGATTGAGAAACACTTCTTATTAATTTTAATTTCAAAAAATTTATTTCACATGATACAACCAATTTATACAATTTTTAATAATCTAAAATATAAGGAAAAACTTTTGCCATAGTTATAAAAATCCCATTTTACAGTAAATTCCAGAAAGTGTCATATTGCTGTACATCTTTGTTTCTTTAGGAGTAATTCCAACAGCTTCCAATACTTACCACAAATAAAAGTATAGATTATCAAGCTTTGTTCCTTTTTTACAAGCACTAGCCTATCTTGTTTATTTCTGCTCTGCTGTTTAAATGGAACCATGAACTGTGCTTGAAGAGAGCTTAAATGATTCCACATCTTTAAAAACTTGTTGTTGAAACAAATGCATGTATCAAGCCCAGCTGTATAACTGAGAGTTAAATTAAATTCCATGTAGAATACAATGTTTACCAAAGGATAAGTAATAAAAATGTGCTAATTTGAAGCTTACATATATATTATTAAAACTGAGTAGTAACCATAGCAATTGTTTAGTACTTAAAAAAACAGATTTTTTCTGGAAGGACAATTTTATCACTGACTTGAAGCATGGTGTTAATAAAAAGCAGAGCAACTTTAGTCAAGTTCTATTTTTGTTTCTAAATTCTCCACCGACAGTGCACCTCGTGAACTGCCTGCTCCACAGATGGACGGCTCCCACTGACTCATCTTTGACGTGCTCCTACCAATCGCAGTGAGTGCTCTAAGGTTTACGGATAATCTAAATGTTAAACCCACTCCTTCCTTTAATGAGGCCCTGATTGATGTGCATATTTAACGGCAGTGCAGTGTGTGAGAACATCTCTGACACGTTAAGACACTGTTTTCTTCTTGAACATCCTATTGACAACATTAAGTGGTATTTAACTTGCCTCTCAGGGAACAGATGTGAGTATTTGGGTCAGGACAATTTATCACAAGTGGGAAGCATAGGGGCATTCTCACATTTTGTATTTATAAACCTCACTTTGGATTTACAAGCTTTTTGATGTTTATCATAGTGAGTGAGGATCATAAAGTGCTCATTTTCCTCACTTAGTGCCTTCAAAAACGATTCCAGTATTTTAAAAATAATAATAATAATTCTTTACATGTACATGTACTTTATAGCTACCACGAACTTCAGAACATTTCATGTACACATACACACAAAACAACCAAACACACATATCGTTTCTTATTGTCATCCCAGTTCAGATATTATTATTTCCATTTTTCAACTGAAGAATCTGTGACTCAGGGAACATTAACAGTTTGTTTGAGCTCATGTCTTTATTTATTCAAAAGATATTTATTTAGTTCTTAATCCATGCCAAGTTCTATGCGAGGAAATGGGGATAAAAACAAGGTCCATGTACCTTATAAAGTTTTGAATGAATTCAGTCAGTAAGCTTGAACTTGACCCAAATTTTTGGCCTGTAACTCCTTGTTTCACACTGCCCCTGTGAACCTCAGTGAACTTGGGAAAAGGTATTGGAAAATCCTCATAAAATAGCATTCAAAGTAAAACATTACTGAGATTACAAGTTTTATATCTTAATAGCTTCATGCCTTTGACCTCCTGGTTTCAGGCTCTTGACAACAGGCTGAATGCAGTTTATTGTACATTCTTAGGGGATTATACATAAGATTTGTGGGGACAGAGAGATATACCTTATTAAATGCAGGGTATTAGAATATATTCTAAAATGTGCTAAGGGCTGTGTGTTTATTCCTCTTGACAAGAACCGAAAGTAAAAGAAAAAAATTCTGTTTAGCGGTTGTAACTACATCAATTTTTTAAAATCATTTTTGTCACAGAAGATGTAAAAGATTTTTTTTCTTAAAACAATTATCTTCATTGTTAGGTGATAACATTTACATTGTGCTAGCCTACTAGAGGGGAAAAAGCAGAGTACAGTATTATGTATCTTATTATCTGAAAACAATGGTGTCATTGTATGATAAGTGAAAAAGAAAGAAAAGGGACACAATATAATTATACTCTATTATAAACCATTAAGAACAAGTGGGAAGTAAGTGGGTTTTGTTTGCTTGTTCAAAGTTCTTTCAAAATAACTTAAGTAGTTGATGTTTATAATGTAAATAATTTTAAGTTAAAGAAAGAAGTTTGCTGGTTCTAAGGTGCCATCTCCTAAAACTGTGAGAAAAGAAAAATGAATTAGAAAAAAATGAAGGGTGAAATTAATCAATATACCACTGTTCACCAACTTTCTTTCATAAAAAGTTGTAAGGTGGATGAATGAAGCATTTTTTTTTCATATGATTTTCCCTTCCTTTCATATTCTACAAATTTGAAAGTACCTATAATTTGTCTGTTGAAATAACTATTTATATCCCTTTTTTAATGCCACAAAGGATTTTGAGTTTTCATTCTTTATTGTACATACTCATTATCTTCATAATTGAAGAAGGGTTATATGGGGGTGCAGCAGGATCTGATTTAGTTTATTATTCAAAGTCTGTAAGATTTTTCTGATTATGGAGCCTCGCTTATTGAATGGTTAATGATAATTATCTTGCCTTTGTTTCAAGAACTTTGGGAGGAAATCTAGTGTATTGGGCAGAGTCAGATAAATGTGAAAAAGAATCTCGGCTCATTGCTTTCAAAGTATAGTAGCAATATAAAATACTGTATTTAAGCCTCAGGGTTTTTAATGTCTTTTCCTTGAAACTATGAAGTTTCCTCTACAAAGTGTCTAAATACAAGTAAACACTTGAACAAAGATAGTTGTTGTTATTATCAATATTAATGTATAACGATCAAATGATGCATGTGAAGTACTATTCACAATTGTTCATGTGTAACTTAGGACTCTGAAGAACTCTACTTCTATTATTATTATTAATCATCATTCACTCTAAGAGATACATTAATCATATATTTTTTTGGATAAACCATGCATAGTATTCAGTTTCTTTCTTAGCTAAAGATAACAGAAGAAATCTTAGGACATAGATGGCCAAGTGTCCCTAAGTCAAAATCATTTTTCATAGTCTCCAAATTCCCACATTTTTGTCATATTTGACTCGATATAGTAAGCCCAAGAAAGAATAATGATGTTGCTAAAATTAAATATAATTATATATGATTTCCCTGTTTTATATGGCTAGCTCCTATACTGTCATAATGACAGAATGAATATTCAATTAATTTTTTTAAACTCAATAACAGTTATTTTCATTAGGAATACCATGTTTTAAATTATGGGTTGTCTATATTCATGGCATTCTTAACAGTTTCTAAGCTTAACAAGATTTAGTATCAATCGTAAAGTTGTTCTGTATTTAACATAGTCATGCCCTAAAAACCCTTGGTTCTACAAAGCATTTATTGAAATCAAGATGCACTTCTTAAATCCATGTAGAGAACAAACTTTATTGATTCAACTACTAGCAGGTGAGAAGCATAATGATTATTGAGCAGAGCCAGAATCTTACAATATTCAGAGAGAGAAAGAGAGAATACACATTGATAGCTCGGGTAAATGACTCAAATTCCTGATAAAGCTATGTAGATCACCAAATGGAGCTCCATAGCTTCAGCAATTCTGATTTAAAAAATGACTGTATTTATGTGAAAGATAGTGTTTTTTCCTGTGTGACATATGGTCTCACATACATCGTGTTCTTCCTTTTAATATATTACGTTCTAGCCATTTAAAAAATTATTCAGTTTGTTTAACCTAAAAAACAAGAACAAAACAGTTCACCCATTTCTTTCATCTACCCTCAGTCCTGCTTCTTGCAACCACCTATCTGTTCTCTGCATCTGTGTGCTTGTATTTATTTTGGGGGGATTCCATTTATGAAGGAGATGATACAGTATTTGTCTTTCTCTGACATATTTCACTTAGTGAAATATCTGCCAGGTTCACAGTTTTTTATTCCCTCATCCTTTGATAGACACTTAGATTGTTTCTTGACTGTTGCAGTTAATGTTGCAATATACATGGGAGTGAGATCTTTTCAAATTAATGTTTTTCTTTTCTTTGGATAAATACCAGAAGTGGAACTGCTGGATCACAAGATAATTAAATTTTAAAATTGTTAATCAACCTCCATGCAGCTTTTCTGAGTCGCTGAATGAATTTACACTCCCATCAACAGTGCATAAGTTCCCTTTCTTTTCACATCCTCCCCAACACTTACGTTTCTTCTCTTTTTTATAATAGTCATTATAACAAGTGTGAGGTGATATCTGTTTGTGGTTGTGATTTGCATTTTCCTGATGACTGATTATGTTGAGCATCTTTTCATATATCTGTTGGCCATCTGAATGTCCTTTTT